>NC_057797.1:608619686-608774686 GCF_018294505.1 Triticum aestivum
CGTCTAATTTGCATGTTTCCATGCGGCCTACTAAGGCGCCTTTGACCGGTCACGGTCCACGGTCGTCGGTCATGCTGCCAGCGTGGCGCCGATGTGAAGCGACAGATGAAACGACGTGTTTTCTGTTTTCCTATTATGTCATACAATTAGGCGTTTTGCAAAGATGACAACCTTTTTTCTAGGCGTTTATAGTTATGATGCCGGAGAGTCTGACTTTTAATCTGGATGCCTCCATAGTCCTGCTGGCCTGAAGGACCGGCTAACGCGTCTTATTTGCCAGAGCGTCTGACTTATTGGACACAAGGCGGACCATATGATAATTTGTCTAAAGTTGTCGTTTAGAGCTTCTCAAATAGATGATGTATATTTTGGTGGTCCAAACCGGTGATGGTCCAAATTTGAAGCACCAAAAAGTGCTTTTTACATCTCCGAGAAAGGCTCAACTCCAATAGATGGTCCAAAACGGAGATGTAAATAAAAAAGCATCTCCAACGAATGGTCCAAAACAAAGATGCAAAACCGCCCGGCGGCCGCACGACTGCTATTCAGCCACTGTACAGCCGCAGTTTTGTGTTCAAATATCATTTCAAATTTGGAATAAAGTGCATCATCATCATAGTTCAAATCATAACAAAAGTGCATCATCAACATCATCATAGTTTGAAATCCTTCTACCAAAAGTGCAACGTCCCAATCAAAGTTTTTTACCTTTGCGACATTTCATTGAACATGTCGGAGGATGTGGCCGTCGGCGTGGCCGCATCTTCCTCTACGGCCGGCGGTGGCGGTGGCGGAGGTGGAGGAAAGTCTCCTTGGCTACTGGAGGACGTGGCCGGCCGTAGCTGCGAGTCGTCGGCCCGAGCCGTCGTGGCTGCCTTCGAGTTTTTGGCCGGCCGCGTGATACGTCTCCAACGTATCTATAATTTTTGATTGTTCCATGCTATTATATTATCCATCTTGGATGTTTTATATGCATTTATATGCTATTTTATATTATTTTTGGGAATAACCTATTAACCTAGAGCTCAGTGCCAATTTCTGCTTTTTCCTTGTTTTTGAGTTTCGCAGAAAAGGAATGTCAAACGGAGTCCAAATGAGCTGAAAATTTACGGTGATTTTTTATGGACCAGAAGAAGCCCCCGAAGCAAAAGAGTTGGGCTAGAAGAGCCACGAGGCATCCACAAGGGTGGAGGGCGCACCCCCTGTCTTGTTGTCGCCTCGTGGACCCCCCTGACTTGTTTCGACGCCAAAAATTCCTATATAAATATAGAAACCCCTAGAAATAAACCTAGATCGGGAGTTCCGCCATTGCAAGCCTCTGTAGCCATGAAAAACCAACCGGGAGCCTGTTCCGGCACCCTGCCGGAGGGGGAAACCATCACCGGTGGCCACCTTCATCATCCCGGTGCTCTCCATGACGAGGAGGGAGTAGTTCACCCTCGGGGCTGAGGGTATGTACCAGTAGCTATGTGTTTGATCTCTCCCTCTCTCTCTCTCTCTCGTGTTCTTGATTTGGCACGATCTTGATGTTCAGCAAGCTTTGTTGCTATAGTTGGATCTTACGGTGTTCTTCCCCCTCTAGCTTTCTTGTGATGAATTGAGTCTTGCTCATTGAGGTTTCATTATGTTGGATTGAGTATTGGATTTGAGAACACTTGATGTTTGTCTTGCGATGGGATATCTGTGGTGACAATGGGATGTTCTATTGATTCACTTAATGTTTGTTTTGGCACTCACCTCGCGGATTCTCGAGGTGACATTGGGGTAATATATGCATAGGGGTTGATGCACATTTTCGTCCTACATTCTCCGATGGAAACTTTGGAGTGATCCTTTGTTGCATGTCGAGGGATTGCTATATGATATAATTATGTTATCATCGTTGAGAGAACTTGCACTAGTGAAAGTATGAACCCTAAGCCTTGTTTTCAAGCATTGCAATACTGTTTTTGCTCACTTTCGTTACTAGTTACCCTGCTGTTTTTATATTTTCATATTACAAAAACCTATATCTACCATCCATATTACACTTGTATCACCATCTCTTCGCCAAACTAGTGCACCTATACAATTTACCATTGTATTGGGTGTGTTGGGGACACAAGAGACTCTTTGTTATTTGGTTGCAGGGTTGTTTGAGAGAGACCATCTTCATCCTACGCCTCCCACGGATTGATAAACCTTAGGTCATCCACTTGAGGGAAAATTGCTACTGTCCTACAAAACTCTGCGCTTGGAGACCCAACACGAGTCTACAAGAAGAAGGTTGCGTAGTAGACATCAAGCTCTTTTCTGGCGCCGTTGCCGGGGAGGTGAGTGCTTGAAGGTATATCTTTAGATCTTGCAATTGAATCTTCTAGTTTCTTGTTTTATCACTAGTTTGGCTTACAAAATAAAACTACAAAAAATGGAATTGAGGTTGCCTCATATGCTTCATCTTTTTAATGTATTTTGAGAAAATTATGGAAAGGAAAATTGTGCTCAACTGTTAGAAGAAGTAGTCAATACAATGTTTGGCACTAAATATTTGTATGATAAACATGATAGCAATGTTGTTAGTATGAATTCCTTGAATATCCATGACGCTAATGATATGCAAAGCCACAAGCTTGGGGATGCTATGTTTGATGAAGATCATATTTTTAGTCCCCCATGTTTTGATGAGCAAATTTATTATGATGATAGCATGCCTCCTATTTATGATGAGTATGTTGATGAAAGTGGGTTTGGAAGAGTGTCAACTCTAGCTAATGATCCCACTATTTTGGAGGGTGTTGAATCTTTTCACAATATTGATGAAAGTGGTTTCAGAGAGGTCATGACTTTATTTAGTGATGAAGCCACTATTATGGAAGAGGTTCCAATTGATTATGAGAACGAAGTTGCTATCTATGATGATTATTGTGATGACACATATGCTATAAAGAATAATGATAACCATGAAACTTGTCGTCATGATTTTAATTTTCAATTGGATTATGCCTCACATGATAGTTATTTTGTTGAGTTTTCTCCCACTACTATTGATGAGAATAAATTTGCTTATGTGGAGAGTAGCAAAATTTCTATGCTTGTGCATCATGAAAATAATGCTTTATGTGGTAGTTATATTGTTGAATTTATTCATTGTGCTACTGAAAATTACTATGAGAGAGGAACATATGCTTTTACCTATTTCAATAATATCAAGTTTCCTCTCTTTATGTTGAAAGTTTTGAAGTTACACTTCTTTTGCCTTCCTATGCTAGTTGATTCTTGCTCCCATAAATTGTTTGCTCGCAAAATCCCTATGCATAGGAAGTGGGATAGACTTAAATGTGCTAGTCATATGCTTCATGATGCTCTCCTTGTGTTTCAATTCTTATCTTTTATGTGAGTATCATTGAAATCATCATGCCTAGCTAGAAAGGCTTTAAAGAAAAGCGCTTGTTGGGAGACAACCCAACATTTGTATCTACTGTTTTTGTGTGTTCATGTGATTAGGCTACTGTATTAATCATGTTTGATAGCTTTTGTTTCAATGAAGTGCCAAGTAAGACCTTTGGGATGGTCTATGGTGATAGTTAATTTGATCTTGCTAAAAAACAGAAACTTTTGCACCCAGTAAAATAATTTTCATTTTTTACAGAAGCGTGATAAAATACTGATTCTTTTGGCACAAGATTGATATACAAATTTCCTAGGTTGTCCTAATTTTTTAGAATGTTTGGAGTTATATAAGTATGGAAAGTTTCCAGATTACTACAGACTATTCTGTTGTTGACAGATTCTGTTTTCATCGTGTTGTTTGCTTATTTTGAGTTTTCTGTTGAGTTTTGTGTTGTGAAGTTTTCAAGTTTTGATGGACTATGAAATAAGAGTGGCAAGAGCCTAAGTTTGGGGAT
Organism: Triticum aestivum; assembly: GCF_018294505.1. Classification (NCBI taxonomy): domain Eukaryota; kingdom Viridiplantae; phylum Streptophyta; class Magnoliopsida; order Poales; family Poaceae; genus Triticum; species Triticum aestivum. Next base: position 608,623,571 of record NC_057797.1, read on the forward strand.
TCCCAAGGCACCCCAAGGTAATATTCAAGGATAACCAAGAGCCTAAGCTTGGGGATGCCCCGGATGGCATCCCCTCTTTCATCTTCGTTCATCTGTAACCTTACTTGGAGCTATATTTTTATTCACCACATGATATATGTTTTGCTTGGAGCGTCATTTTCTTTTATAAGGATTTTCTTGCTGTTATTTAGAGTAATGTTTTGCATCTTTTATTTCAATAAAAAGGTCAAGTATAGCCTTTACCATGCTTATTTTACAAGTCTATATGTTGTTGTTTTGAAAACAGAAAGTTTTCTATCATTGTCTAAATATTTGTGAATAGTCAGAACATGATAAATCTTGAAATTTTTACACAATGAGTAACAACAAATTATCTAAAGTGTGGTAATTTTTAGAATTTTTGTAGTTAAAGAAGTATGATTCCTCTTGCATTCTTCACAGACTATCCTGTTTAGACAAATTGCTGTTATGATTGCATTGTTTCCATATGTTTGCTTGTTTAATGATTCTATTTGAGGTTAGTAGTATTAAATATGCATAGGCATTTAGTATGCAATGTCAAATTATAATCTTACTTTTCTACAGTAGAGAATGATAAGGTTTAGCATGGATTTATACTAACTTATCTCACGAGTTCTTGTTGAGTTTTGTGTGGATGAAGTTTTTGAGATTTAGGGAAACCGCGATATGAAAGGAATTAATGAGACACAAAAGCTCAAGCTTGGGGATGCCCAAGGTATCCCTAGTTAATATATCAAGAAGTCTCAAGCATCTAAGATTGGGGATGCCCCGGTTGGCATCCCACCTTTCTTCTTCAACAACTATCGGTCAGTTTTGGTTGAGCCTAAGTTTTTACTTCTTCACATGATATGTGCTATCCTTGCAATGTCATTTTATTTTGTTTTGCTTGCTATTTGAATAAAGTACTTAAGATCTGAAATTTTATTTATGATAAGGAGTCTTCACATAGTTACATAATCATTCAACTACTCATTTGCTTCGCTTATATCTTTTGGAGTAGTTTGTCATTTGCTCTAGTGCTTCACTTATATCTTTTTAGAGCATGATGGTGGTTTTATTTTGAAGAAATTGATGAACTCTCATGCTTAACTTATATTATTTTGAGAGTCTTTAAATAGCATGGTAATTTGCCTTTGGTTATGAATTTAGTCCTAATATGATAGGCATCCAAGAGGGATATAATAAAACTTCCATATAAAGTGCATTGAATGCTATGAGAAGTTTGAATCCTTATGATTGTTTTGAGATATAAATATGGTGATATTAGAGTCATGCTAGTGAGTAATTGTGGATTGTAGAAATACTTGTGTTAAAGTTTGTGATTCCCGTAGCATGCACGTATGGTGAACCGTTATGTGATGAAGTCGGAGCATGATTTATTTATTGATTGTCTTACTTATGAGTGGTGGTCGAGGACAAGCGATTGTCTTTTCCTACCAATCTATCCCCCTAGGAGCATGTGTGTAGTACTTTGTTTTCATGACTAATAGATTTTTGCAATAAGTATGTGAGTTCTTTATGACTAATGTTGAGTCCATGGATTATACGCACTCTCACCCTTCCACCATTGCTAGCCTCTCTAGTACCACGCAACTTTCGCCGGTACCATACACCCACCATATACCTTCCTCAAAGCAGCCACCATACCTACCTATTATGGCATTTCCATAGCCATTCCGAGATATATTTCCGTGCAACTTTCCACCGTTCCGTTTATTATGACATGCTTCATCATTGTCATATTGCTTTGCATGATCATGTAGTTGACATCATATTTGTGGCAAAGACACCGTTCACAATTCTTTCATACATGTCACTCTTGATTCATTGCACATCCCGGTACACTGCCAGAGGCATTCATATAGATTCATATTTTTTCTAAGTATCGAGTTGTAATTCTTGAGTTGTAAGTAAATAAAAGTGTGATGATCATCATTATTAGAACATTGTCCCATGTGAGGAAATAAAAAAAAGAGGTCAAAGAAGCCAATCAATAAAAAGAGAAAAAGAGAGAAGGGACAATGTTACTATCCTTTTACCACACTTGTGCTTCAAAGTAGCACCATGATCTTCATGATAGAGAGTCTCCTATCTTGTCACTTTCATATACTAGTGGGAATTTTTCATTATAGAACTTGGCTTGTATATTTCAATGATGGGCTTTGATACGTCTCCAACGTATCTATAATTTTTGATTGTTCCATGCTATTATATAATCTATTTTGGATGTTTAATGGGCTTTAATATGCTCTTTTATATTATTTTTGGGACTAACCTATTAACCGGAGGCCCAGTGCCAGTTTTTGTTTTTTTGCCTATTTTATGGTTTCGCAGAAAAGGAATACCAAACGGAGTCCAAACAGAATGAAACATTTGCGATGATCTTTCTTGGACCGAAAGCAAACCAGAAGACTTGGAGTTGAAGTCTGGAACTCTATGAGGCGGCCACGAGGCAGGAAAGCACGCCCAGGGGGGTAGGCGCGCCCCCACCCTCGTGGGCCCCTCATAGCTCCACCGCCGTACTTCTTTCGCCTATATATACTCTTATACCCTAGATCGATCGCAGAGAGCCACAAAACCACTTTTCCACCACCGCAACCTTCTGTACCCGTGAGATCCCATCTTGGGGCATCTTTCGGCGATTTCCCAGAGGGGGAATCGATCATGGAGGGCTTCTACATCAACACCATAGCCTCTCCGATGAAGCGTGAGTAGTTTACCACAGACCTTCGGGTCCATAGTTATTAGCTAGATGGCCTCTTCTCTCTCTTTGATTCTCAATACAAAGTTCTCCTCGATGTTCTTGGATATCTATTCGATGTAATATTCTTTTGCGGTGTGTTTGCCGAGATCCGATGAATTGTGGGTTTATGAACAAGATTATCTATGAATATTATTTGGTTCTTCTCTGAATTCTTATATGCATGATTTGATATCTTTGCAAGTCTCTTCGAATTATCGGTTTAGTTTCGCCTACTAGATTGATCTTTCTTGCAATGGGAGAAGTGCATAGCTTTCGGTTCAATCTTGCGGTGTCCTTTCCCAATGACAGTAGGGGCAGCAAGGCATGTATTGTATTGTTGCCATCAAGGATAAAAGGATGGGGTTTATGCCATATTGTTTGAGTTTATCCTATTGGGGAACATAGTAATTTCAAAAAAATTCCTACGCACACGCAAGATCATGGTGATGCATAGCAAGGAGAGGGGAGAGTGTGTCCACGTACCCTCGTAGATCGAAAGCGGAAGCTTTAGCACAACACGGTTGATCTAGTTGTACGTCTTCACGATCCGACCGATCAAGCACCGAACGCATGGCACCTCCGAGTTCTGCACACATTCAACTCGATGATGTCCCTCGAACTCCGATCCAGCCGAGCTTTGAGGGAGAGTTCGGTCAGCATGACGGCATGGTGACAATGATGATATTCTACCGACATAGGGCTTCGCCTAAGCACTAATACGATATGACCGAGGTGGATTATGGTGGAGGGGGGCACCGCACACGGCTAAGAGATCCAAGAGATCAATTGTTGTGTCTCTAGGAGGTGCCTCCCTCCCCGTATATAAAGGAGTAGAGGAGGGGGAGGGGGCCGGCCACCCTTGGCGCGCCCCATGAGGAGTCCTACTCCCACTGGGAGTAGGACTCCCCCCTTTCCATGTTGGAGTAGGAGAGGAGAGGGAAGGAGAAAGAGGGAGAAAGGAAAGGGGGGGGGGGCGCCGCCCCTTCCTAGTCCAATTCGGACATGGGAGGGGAGGGGCGCGCGGCTGCCCCTTGGCCTGCCTCTCTTCTTCCACCAATTGGGCCCATGAGGCCCATTAACCTCCTGGGGGGTTCCAGTAACCCCCCGGTACTCCTGTATATATCCGATAACCCCGGAACCATTCCGACGTCCGAATATAGTCGTCCAATATATCAATCTTCATGTCTCGACCATTTCGAGACTCCTCGTCATGTCCGTGATCACATCCGGGACTCCGAACTACCTTCGGTACATCAAAACACATAAACTCATAACATAACCGTCATCGAACTTTAAGCGTGCGGACCCTACGGGTTCGAGAACTATGTAGACATGACCGATACATGTCTCCGGTCAATAACCAATAGCGGAACCTGGATGCTCATATTGGCTCCTACATATTCTACGAAGATCTTTATCGGTCAAACTGCATAACAACATACGTTGTTCCCTTTGTCATCGGTATGTTACTTGCCCGAGATTCGATCGTCGGTATCTCAATACCTAGTTCAATCTCGTTACCGGCAAGTCTCTTTACTCGTTCCGTAATACATCATCCCGCAACCAGCTTATTAGTTGCAATGCTTGCAAGGCTTAAGTGATGTGTATTAGTGAGTGGGCCCAGAGATACCTCTCCGACAATCGGAGTGACAAATCCTAATCTTGAAATACGCCAACCCAACAAGTACCTTCGAAGACACCTGTAGAGCACCTTTATAATCACCCAGTTACGTTGTGATGTTTGGCAGCACACAAAGTGTTCCTCCGGTAAACGGGAGTTGCATAATCTCATAGTCATAGGAACATATATAAGTCATGAAGAAAGCAATAGCAACAAACTAAACGATCAAGTGCTAAGCTAACAGAATGGTTCAAGTCAATCACATCATTCTCCTAATGATGTGATCCCGTTAATCAAATGACAACTCTTTGTCTATAGTTAGGAAACATAACCATCTTTGATTCAACGACCTAGTCAAGTAGAGGCGTACTAGTGACACTCTGTTTTGTCTATGTATTCACACATGTATCATGTTTCCGGTTAATACAATTCTAGCATGAATAATAAACATTTATCATGATATAAGGAAATAAATAATGACTTTATTGTTGCCTCTAGGGCATATTTCCTTCAGTCTCCCACTTGCACTAGAGTCAATAATCCAGATTACACAGTAATGATTCTAACACCCATGGAGCCTTGGTGCTGATCATGTTTTGCCCGTGGAAGAGGCTTAGTCAATGGGTCTGCAACATTCAGATCTGTATGTATCTTGCAAATCTCTATGTCTCCAACCTGGACTTGATCCCGGATGGAGTTGAAGCATCTCTTGATGTGCTTGGTTCTCTTGTGAAATCTGGATTCCTTTGCTAAAGCAATTGCACCAGTATTGTCTCAAAAGATTTTCATTGGACCCGAAGCACTAGGTATGACACCTAGATCAGATATGAATTCCTTCATCCAGACTCATTCATTTGCTGCTTCCGAAGCAGCTATGTACTCCGCTTCACATGTAGATCCCGCTATGATGCTTTTATTAGAACTGCAGCAACTAACAACTCCATCGTTCAATAAAAACACGTATACGGTTTGCGATTTAGAATCGCCCGGATCAGTGTCAAAGCTTGTATAAAACCATATGCTTTGATCACACTATCAAAATGTTTATTCCAACTCCGAGAGGCTTGCACTAGTCCATAAATGGATCGCTAGAGCTTGCACACTTTGTTAGCTTCCTTTGGATCGACAAAACCTTCTGGTAGCATCATATACAACTCTTCTTCCAGAAATCCATTCAGGAATGCAGTTTTGACATCCATTTGCCAAATTTCATAATCATAAAATGCAGCAATCGCTAACATGATTCGGACAAACTTAATCATCGCTACGGGTGAGAAAGTCTCATCGTAGTCAATCCCTTGAACTTGTCAAAAACCTTTTGCAACAAGTCAAGCTTTATAGACAGTAACATTACCGTCAGTGTTGGTCTTCTTCTTGAAGATCCATTTATTTTCAATGGCTTGCTGATCAACGGGCAAGTCAACCAAAGTCCACACTTTGTTCTCATACATGGATCCCATCTCAGATTTCATGGCCTCAAGCCATTTTGCGGAATCTAGGCTCACCATTGCTTCTTCATAGTTCGTAGGTTCGTCATGGTCTAGCAACATAACCTCCAGAACAGGATTACCGTACCACTCTGGTGCGGATCTCACTCTGGTTGACCTACGAGGTTCAGTAACAAATTGATCTAAAGTTTCATGATCATCATCATTAACTTCCTCACTAATTTGTGTAGGTGTCATAGGAACCAATTTCTCTGATGAACTAGTTTCCAATAAGGGAGCAGGTACAGTTACCTCATCAAGTTCTACTTTCCTCCCACTCACTTCTTTCGAGAGAAACTCCTTCTCTAGAAAGGATCCAAATTTAGCAACAATCATTTTGCCTTCAGATCTGTGATAGAAGATGTACCCAACAGTTTCCTTTGGGTATCCTATGAAGACACATTTCTCCGATGGGTTCTAGCTTATCAGGTTGAAGTTTTTTCACATAAGCATCGCAGCCCCAAACTTTAAGAAATGACAACTTTGGTTTCTTGCCAAACCACAGTTCATAAGGCGTCGTCTCAACGGATTTCGATGGTGCCCTATTTAACGTGAATGCAGCCGTCTCTAAAGCATAACCCCAAAATGATAGCGGTAAATCAGTAAGAGACATCATAGATCACACCATATCTAGTAAAGTATGATTACGATGTTCAGACACACGATTACGCTGTGGTGTTCCAGGTGGCGTGAGTTGTGAAACTATTCCGCATTGTTTCAAATGAAGACCAAACTCGTAACTCAAATATTCTCCTCCACAATCAGATCGTAGAAACTTTATTTTCTTGTTATGATGATTTTCAACTTCACTTTGAAATTCTTTGAACTTTTCAAATGTTTCAGATTTATGTTTCATTAAGTAGATATACCCATATCTGCTTAAATCATTTGTGAAGGTGAGAAAATAACGATACCCACCGCGAGCCTCAACATTCATCGGACCACAAACATATGTATGTATGATTTCCAACAAATCTGTTGCTCGCTCCATAGTTCCGGAGAACGACGTTTTAGTCATCTTGCCCATTAGGCACAGTTCGCAAGTACCAAGTGATTCATAATCAAGTGGTTCTAAAAGTTCATTAGTATGGAGTTTCTTCATGCGCTTTATACCAATATGACCTAAACGACAGTGCCACAAATAAGTTGCACTATCATTATCAACCCTGCATCTTTTGGCTTCAATATTATGAATATGTGTATCACTACTATCGAGATTCAACAAGAATAGACCACTCTTCAAGGGTGCATGACCATAAAAGATATTACTCATATAAATAGTACAACCATTTTTCTCTGATTTAAATGAATAACCGTCTCGCATCAAACAAGATCCAAATATAATGTTCAATGCTTAACGCTGGCACCAAATAACAATTATTCAGGTCTAAAACTAATCCAAAAGGTAGATGTAGAGGTAGCGTGCCGACTGCGATCACATCGACTTTGGAACCATTTCCCACGCGCATCGTCACCTCGTCCTTAGCCAATCTTCGCTTAATCCGTAGTCCCTGTTTCGAGTTGCAAATATTAGCAACAGTACCAGTATCAAATACCCAGGTGCTACTGCAATCATTAGTAAGGTACACATCAATAACATGTATATCACATATACCTTTGTTCACCTTGCCATCCTTCTTATCCGCCAAATACCTAGTGTAGTTCCGCTTCCAGTGACCAACCTATTTGCAGTAGAAGCACTTAGTTTCAGGCTTAGGTCCAGACTTGGGTTTCTTCTCTTGAGCGGCAACTTGTTTGCCGTTCTTCTTTAAGTTCCCCTTCTTCTTCCCTTTACCCTTTTTCTTGAAACTAGTGGTCTTGTTAACCATCAACACTTGATGCTCCTTTTTGATTTCTAGCTCCGCAGCCTTTAGCATTGCAAAGAGATCGGGAATTGTCTTATCCATCCCTTGCATATTAAGTTCATCACGAAGCTTTTGTAGCTTGGTGGCAGTGATTAAAGAAGTCTATCAATGACACTATCAACAGGATGATTAACTCCCAGTTGAGTCAAGTGATTATGATACCAAGACATTTTGAGTATATGTTCACAGACAGAACTATTCTCCTGCATCTTGCAGCTATAGAACTTATTGGAGACTTCATATCTCTCAATCCGGGCATTTGCTTGAAATATTAACTTCAACTCCTGGAACATCTCATGTGCTCCATGACGTTCAAAACGTCGTTGAAGTCCCGGTTCTAAGCCGTAAAGCATGGCACACTGAACTATCGAGTAGTCATCAGCTTTAATCTGCCAAATGTTCTTAACGTTATCTGCAGCATCTGCAGCAGGCCTGGCACCTAGCGGTCATTCCAGGACATAATTCTTCTGTGCAGTAATGACGATAATCCTCAAGTTATGGACCCAGTCCGTGTAATTGCTACCATCATCTTTCAACTTTGCTTTCTCAAGGAACACATTAAAATTCAACGGAACAACATCACGAGCCATCTATCTACAATCAACATAGACAAGCAAAAAACTAAGAGGTACTAAGTTCATGATAAATTTAAGTTCAATTCATCATATTACTTAAGAACTCCCACTTAGATAGACATCCCTCTAATCCTCTAAGTGATCACGTGATCCAAATCAACTAAACCATGTCCGATCATCACATGAGATGGAGTAGTTTCAATGGTGAACATCACTATGTTGATCATATCTACTATATGATTCATGCTCGACCTTTCGGTCTCAGTGTTCCGAGGCCATATCTGCATATGCTAGGCTCGTCAAGTTTAACCTGAGTATTCCGCGTGTGCAACTGTTTTGCACCCGTTGTATTTGAACGTAGAGCCTATCACACCCGATCATCACGTGGTGTCTCAGCATGAAGAACTTTCGCAATGGTGCATACTCAGGGAGAACACTTATACCTTGATAATTTAGTGAGAGATCATCTTATAATGCTACCGTCAATCAAAGCAAGATAAGATGCATAAAAGATAAACATCACATGCAATCAATATAAGTGATATGATATGGTCATCATCATCTTGTGCTTGTGATCTCCATCTCCGAAGCACCGTCATGATCACCATCGTTACTGGTGCGACACCTTGAACTCCATCGTAGCATCGTTGTCGTCTCGCCAACTATTGCTTCTACGACTATCGCTACCGCTTAGTGATAAAGTAAAGCAATTACAGGGTGATTGCATTGCATACAATAAAGCGACAACCATATGGCTCCTTCCAGTTGCCGATAACTCGGTTACAAAACATGATCATCTCATACAATAAAATTTAGCATTAGGCCTTGACCATATCACATCATAACATGCCCTGCAAAAACAAGTTAGACGTCCTCTACTTTGTTGTTGCAAGTTTTACGTTGCTGCTATGGGCTGAGCAAGAACCTTCTTACCTACGCATCAAAACCACAACGATAGTTCGTCGAGTTGGTGCTGTTTTAACCTTCTCAAGGACCGGGCGTAGCCACACTCAGTTCAACTAAAGTTGGAGAAACTGACACCCGCCAGCCACCTGTGTGCAAAGCACGTTGGTAGAACTAGTCTCGCGTAAGCGTACGCGTAATGTCGGTCCGGGCCGCTTCATTCAACAATATCGCCGAACCAAAGTACGACATGCTGGTAAGCAGTATGACTTGTATCGCCCACAACTCACTTGTGTTCTACTCGTGCATATAACATCTACGCATAAAACCTAGCTCGGATGCCACTGTTGGAGAACGTAGTGATTTCAAAAAATTTCCTACGCACACGCAAGATCATGGTGATGCATAGCAACGAGAGGGAAGAGTGTTGTCCATGTACCCTCATAGACTGTAACATCCCAAATTTTCAATTTGGAATGTTATACATTAGATCATCATGCATATCATATTTTATTTTGCATTTGGTTTTGATCCTAGAAAATCCTAAGCAACTCAAGGACTCACGGAGAGAGTTGGGGATTTCGTTATTTACGTATTTGAGTTTTCTCAAATTATGTAAATAGGATCGTTTGATTTTATTTATTTTATCATCAATTATTTCTATTACAAAAATATGAGAGAGGGAATAAAATGACTTTCCCAAAATATAGAAATATTGAGGATTTAATAAAAAAATCAAATAAGTTTTATTTTGGAGTTTTTCGGTTTGTTTGTTTGCATTTAGGAAAAATGTGCGTTTTTCAAAGTTGTAGTTTGGGCCCAGATAAATGTTCACTTTATCGGGCTTGATTTTAGGAACCCGGCAAAATTAATTTCGTGATTTTTGGAGTCCGTTTAGTATTTCTTTTTATTTTTCTTTCGAGCCGAATTATTTAAAAAAAACGGGAACCGACTCCGGGCCGTACCCGAGCGGGACACCGCCCGGGGCAGCCTATAAATACCAGCGTCCTGAGCCCCCAGCCCACACAGCCCTGCGCCCGAGGTTCGCCGCTAGCCGCAAAAAAAAAAGAGAATTTTTTTTTTCTCTTTTCTGTTCGTCGTTCGTCTTTTTCGTCGGATTTTCCGCGGTTATTTTCTGATCCTGATTTCTGATTCGATTTTTGTTTTGGTATAACTTTTCGCTCGTTTATCGGAATCAGGCGATTCAAGTGCCTGGAGTTTCGTCCTGAAACCCTCTTTCCGAATAATCAACTTAAACAAGTTTTTGCTACAGTAAAATTTGACCTAGATCCAGATTGCTAGAACGAAATTGTTTTCTTTCGCCGTTTGTTTTCTTTTGCTTCGTTCGATTTGATTCTTTTCGCAAACCGGAGTTCTTAATTTGAACTTTCTGGTTCGTTCTCTTGTTCGAGTTTTACCTGTGCATTAGATGAGTACTTATTGTGTGCTTGTTGTTTGTCTGCGATAGATGTAGCGACCCGACCCGAATGGATCAAGTCTACTGTGCTCCGGTGTCATCCCTGGATCAGTAATGCTGACACCACACAGTACATCAAAGGATTTATAGCAGAGTGGCAATCACACACTTATTACATCGTTGTCTCAAAGAGAACTTATTACAATAAATATGGCTTAAGGCCATCTAGTGTCGATAACAGCGGAAGACTTGGAAGATAAATGGGTCCATCAACTCCAATGGCATCACTGAGTATAGAACCACAACCTAAAAGCACCTTACTCGTCGTCTGAAAAGTCTGCAACATTAACGTTGCAGCCCGAAAACGGGTCAGCACATGGAATATGCTGGCAATGTAACACATAGAGAGTAATGAAATTAAACAGCTATACTATATGCATATTTGGCTGGTGGAAAGCTCTATGGTTACTGTTTTTGCGAAAAGCCAAATTTTCCCTACTTCAAAGGAATAAATTTAATTACTACTATGGTGGTTCTTAAACATTGAGAATGGTTGACCGCATCCTCAATCCCAATTAAAAGTAATCATGAACATCCCATCAAACTTAACTTTAGAGTAACATGTTGAGATTCACACGATATTCAAGTACTAGATACTCAAGTTGTCCATAACCGGGGACACGGCTAATCATGATTAGTTTGTTACACTCTGCAGAGGTTTGCGCACTTTTCCCCACAAGAATCGATTGCCTCCGTTTGTTTTCTCGCACTACATGGTGTTTGAGAAGACGGATGACCGAGACATAGTCTTTCAGAAGCGCTAGCACCTTACGATCGGGTAGACCGTACCTCCTAATCCCCTACATCTGCTAGTCTACCACTGTAAGAGTTCGCACGACTTAGTAAACTATGCCAGAGCCCATAATGGCTTGTGGCTGCACACGGAAGTTACTAGCATGAATGATCTTATGATCCCTTTGAGTCTGGGTGGCGGTCCAAAATAAAACAGGCAAGTCCTGATAGACATCAGGTGCCTCAATCCACCCAGATGTGTGTTTAAGTTGCCACCTTAGATAAACCATTAATTAACAAGACTCACATCTATCATGGATATCACTCACCCAATCCATGTCTACTAGCATAGCATGGCATAATAAGCAAACGTAGAAGTAACTCCCAAAGGTTTCATAATAAACAGGTAATAGCTACTACCTCATCTACTTCCCATCCCATAATTTAATTAGATCCTAATCATGCAATGTGTGAGGATTGATATAATGCAATAAAACATGGGTTGTAGAAAAGGTATGATCAAAGTGTTACTTGCCTTGCTGATGATCCGCGAGTCCTAGGGTTTCGAAGTAACAGGCGGCGCAATCCGGGTAATCTATTGCAGACAAACAACAAGCACACAATAAGTACTCATCTAATGCACAGGTAAAACTCGAATCGAAGATCTAACCAGAAAGTTCAACTTAAGAACTCCGGTTTGCGAAAAGAATCAAATCGAACGAAGCAAAAGAAAACAAACGGCGAAAGAAAACAACTTCGTTCTAGCAATCTGGATCTAGGTCAAATTTTACTGTAGCAAAAACTTGTTTAAGTTGATTATTCAAAAAGAGGGTTTCGAGACGAAACTCCAGGCGCTTGAATCGCCTGATTCCGATAAACGAGCGAAAAGTTATACTAAAACGAAAATCGGATCAGAAATCGCGATCAGAAAATAACCGCAAAAAATCCGACAAAAAGGACGAACGACAAACAGAAAAGACAAATTTTTTTTCTCTCTTTTTTCTCTTTTTTTTCCGGCATGGAAATCGAGACGGTCGGCGGCGAACCTCGAAACGCGCTCCGGCGGCGGCGGCGGCTAGCGGCGAACCTCGGGCGCGGGGCTGTGTGGGCTGGGGGCTCGGGGGAGCTGGTATTTATAGGCTGCCCCGGGCGGAGTCCCGCTCGGGTACGGCCCGGAGTCGGTTCCCGTTTTTTTTAAATAATTCTGCTCGGAAGAAAAATAAAAAGAAATACTAAACGGACTCCAAAAATCGCGAAATAAATTTTGCCGGGTTACTAAAATCAGGCCCGATAGAGTGAACATTTATCTGGGCCCAAACTACAACTTTGAAAAACGCGCATTTTTCCTAAATGCAAACAAACAAACCGAAAAACTCCGAAATAAAACTTATTTGATTTTTTTATTAAATCCTCAATATTTCTATATTTTGGGAAAGTCATTTTATTCCCTCTCTCATATTTTTGTAATAGAAATAATTGATGATAAAATAAATAAAATCAAACGATCCTATTTACATAATTTGAGAAAACTCAAATACGTAAATAACGAAATCCCCAACTCTCTCTGTGGGTCCTTGAGTTGCTTAGGATTTTCTAGGATCAAAACCAAATGCAAAATAAAATATGATATGCATGATGATCTAATGTATAACATTCCAAATTGAAAATTTGGGATGTTACAAACCTACCCCCCTTAAGATGAATCTCGCCCTCGAGATTCGGGTTGGCTAGAAACTAGGTGAGGGTGGTCCTTGAGCAAATCTTCCTCTCGCTCCCAGGTGGCTTCATCTTCCGTGTGGTGACTCCACTGAACTTTACAAAACTTGATAACCTTACTGCAAGTAACTCGGCTGGCAAACTCGAGAATCTTGACTGGTTTCTCCTCATATGTTAAGTCATCCTTCAGCTGAATCGCTTCAAGCGGTACTGTATCTCTTAGCGGTACCTCTGCCATCTCGGCATGACATTTCTTCAGCTGGGAAACATGGAATACGTCATGAATTCCTGACAATCCTTTGGGCAATTCCAACTTATAAGCGACTTCTCCCATACACTCCAAAACTCGATATGGCCCTACAAATCGTGGTGCTAACTTCCCCTTAACTCCAAAGCGCTTAATCCCTCGAAGTGGGGATACTCGAAGATAAGCTCTATCTCCGACTTCGTAAACTGTCTCCTTGCGTTTAGAATCTGCGTAGCTCTTCTGCCTGGACTGGGCTACCTTGAGCCTATCGCGAATCAACTTCACTTTCCGTTCAGACTCCTTAATCAAATCTGGTCCAAAAAACTGGCGGTCTCCAACTTCGTCCCATGACAACGGTGTCCTGCACCTCCTTCCGCATAAAGCTTCGAAAGGTGCCATCTTCAAACTGGTTTGGTAACTGTTGTTATAAGAAAACTCTGCATACGATAAGTTATCGTCCCAACTAGATCCATAATCTAGTGCACAAGCTCTCAGCATATCTTCGAAAATCTGATTGACTCTCTCAGTTTGTCCGTCCGTCTGTGGGTGAAAAGCTGTGCTGAACTCTAGCCTCGTACCCAAAGTTTCATGCAACTGATTCCAAAACTTTGAGGTAAATTGGGTTCCTCTATCTGATACGATACTCCTTGGTACTCCATGCAAACATACGATCCTGGTCATGTATATCTTGGCCAACTTCGCACTGGTGTAAGTGGTCTTAACTGGAATGAAATGTGCTACCTTCGTCAATCGTGCAAACTACAACCCATATCGAGTCATAGCCTGCCTTCGTCCTGGGTAGTCCTGTGATAAAATCCATGCCTATCTTATCCCACTTCCATTCGGGTATCGACAATGGTTGTAACAATCCGGCTGGCTTCTGATGTTCTGCCTTTACTCTCTGGCACACATCACAAACTGCTACATATGCTGCAATGTCCTTCTTCATTCCGGTCCACCAGAATGTTTCCTTCAAATCCAAATATATCTTGGTACTTCCGGGGTGAATCAAATATGGTGAATCATGTGCCTCTTGCAGAATCAACTTCCTGATCTCCGGGTCATTTGGTACATAAACACGGTCCTCAAACCATAGGGTATCATGCTCATCCTCACGAAATCCCTTTGCTTTTCCTTCGCTTAATTTCTCTTTTATAGCAGCAATCTCCTTGTCAGATTTCTGAGCCTCTCTGATTTTATCCATCAATGTTGACTGAATCTCCAATGCTGCAACATAGCCTCTCGGAACTATTTCCAAACATAGCTCACGAAGGTTTTCTGCTAACTCCTTTGGTACTTCTCTCGTCATTAGAGTATTGACATGCCTCTTATGGCTCAATGCGTCAGCTACTACATTAGCTTTTCCGGGATGGTAATGCAATCTCATATCATAATCCTTGATGAGCTCCAACCATCTCCTCTGTCTGAGGTTCAACTCCTTCTGCGTGAAAATGTACTTCAAACTCTTGAGATCCGTGTACACCTCACAATGATTTCCAATGAGGAAATGTCTCCACGTCTTCAACGCATGCACTACGGCTGCTAACTCCAAATCGTGCGTGGCGTAATTCAATTCATGAGGCTTCAGTTGTCGTGAAGCATACGAAACAACTCTCCCTTCCTGCATAAGCACTACTCCAAGTCCTCGACGTGAAGCGTCACAATACACCTCATAATCCTTGGTCTGATCTGGCAAAATCAACACTGGTTAGGTAACCAAACGTTTCTTCAACTCCAGGAAACTAGCCTCACACTCCTCAGTCCAATTCAACTTAGTATCCTTCTTCAACAACTCAGTCATAGGCTTCGCAATCTTTGAAAAGTTCTCAATAAATCTCCGGTAGTATCCTGCGAGTCCAAGAAAACTCCGGATCTCTCCAACTGTTGTTGGTGCTTCCCACTTAGTCATGGTATCAACTTTAGTGGGATCTACTGCTATCCATTCTCCGGATATAACATGTCCAAGAAATCCAACTTCCTTTAACCAAAACTCACACTTGCTGAATTTGGCATATAACTGATGTTCCCTTAGCTTCTCCAAAACCAAACGCCAACGTTCCTTATGCTCCTCTTCATTCTTTGAATAAACCAGAATGTCATCAATGAACACTATGACAAACTTATCCAAAAACTCCATAAACACTTTGTTCATCAGGTTCATAAAATAGGCAGGTGCGTTAGTCAGTCCAAATGACATAACGGTATACTCATACAATCCGTATCTTGTGGTGAATGCTGTCTTAGGTATGTCCTGTTCTCGAATCTTCAACTGGTGATACCCTGATCGCAAATCGATCTTGGAAAACACTTTAGCTCCTTGCAACCGATCAAACAGATCATTTATCATTGGCAGTGGGTACTTGTTCTTGATGGTTACTTCATTTAATCCACGGTAATCAACAACCATCCTTAATGATCCATCCTTCTTCTCCACTAGAAGTACGGGTGATCCCCAAGGCGAAGAACTTGGGCGAATGTAACCTTTCTCCAGTAACTCCTTAATCTGATTCTTAATTTCTACCAAATCCTTTGCTGGCATCCGGTATGGTCTCTTCGATATTGGGCCTGTACCTGGCAATAACTCAATCAGAAACTCAATGTCTCTATCCGGCGGCATGCCTGGCAACTCTTTTGGAAATACATCAGGGAAATCCTTCACCACTGGTACTTCCTCTTGCACAACTCCTGTTAGGCAATTTACTTGTGTCCTTTTTGGCACATGCCGGGATACATACTTGATCCTTCGTCCTTCTGGTGTGGTAAGCAAAATCGACTTACTAGCACACTCAATATTCCCTTCATACTTTGATAACCAATCCATTCCTAATATCACATCCAATCCTTGAGATTCCAATACGATTAGGTCTAAGGGAAACACATAGTTACCAATCCTTAATGGTAACCGATCACACCATTGTTTAGCCATAAACTCCGCTCCTGGTGAGCTTACTAACATGGGTGACCTAAGTGCTTGGGTTGGCAGGTTATATTTATCCACAAATCCCCTTGATATGTATGAATGTGATGCACCAGTGTCAAAAAGAACAAGTGCAGTAAACGACTTCACCAAAAACTTACCTATTACTGCATCAGGCTGAGCTTCAACCTCCTCCACATTAATGTGGTTCACCTGTCCCCTGTTGAAAGGGTTCGGCTTCTTCCCAGAGCTTCCATTGCCATTTCCATTCTGGCCTTCAGGACATTCATTGGCATAATGTCCAGTCTTGGAACACTTGAAACAGGTGACTTGACTCAGATCTCTCTTGGTTGGGGTTGATGGGACGGTACGGTTCTGGCCGTTGCTTCCTCCATTCCCATTACCATTTTTGTGGCCATTATGGTTGTGCGAACTACCTCCTCCATGGGTATGCTAAAACTGAAATCCTGATTTAGGGGTAAAACGGGGCTTCTGCTGGGCTCCAGAGTTATACTTCCCCTGTCCATACTTCCTCTTACGGTTCTCAATCTACTGTTGCTTCCCTTCAATCATGATGGCACGATCTACCAACTCCTGGTAGTTATTGAAACTTGCTACCATCAACTGCATGCTCAACTCATCATTCAGTCCTTCTAGAAACTTCTCCTGCTTAGTTGCATCCGTAGTAACGTCATCTGGGGCGTAACGTGCTAACTTGCTGAAATCATCAACGTACTGGCCAACTGTTCTTCCTCCTTGGCGTAAGTTGCGAAACTCACGCTTCTTCATGGCCATAGCTCCCGTTGAAACATGGGCAGTGCAGAAAGCTTGCTGAAACTGATCCCATGTGACAGTATCAATTGGGTAAGTGGCTGTGAAATTCTCCCACCATGCTGCCGCGGGTCCGTCAAGCTGATGTGCGGCAAACTTCACCTTCTCACCATCTATGCATCCTGCAGTGGTCAACTCCCTTCCTATCTTGCGGAGCCAATCATCTGCTACTATTGGCTCGGTGCTACTGGAAAACACCGGCGGATTCAGCCTAAGGAAACGGGCTAAGTGGTCAACAGGTGGTGGTGGTGGTGGTGAGTTGTTGTTGTTGTTCTGCTGGTTCTGGACTAACATCTGCATCAATTGATTCTGCTGCTGGATCAACTAAGTGAGTTCCGGTGGAAATCCAGTGTCACGTCTTGGAGGCATCTGAGGGTTTAGAAAAGGCGGGAATTAAGAATAGAGTGAGGTCTAGAGAGAAAACACTACCCCAATGCACATGAGCAAATGCACACAAAATCACTTCATTCAATCAAACAAGGGCTTACAATCGGTCTAACTATCGCAAAAGTGCTTGAACTATAGTGTTTACATGGGGGAATACTACTAATATTTGGTGGTCATCTAGAAATTTGAACCGGTGGAAGACTCCCTGATGTCCGCTCCAGCTTCGTCTTCAAAGTCGGGTTCGCTTGGATCCGAATCGATGTCGTCGATGATGATGTAGTTATCCGGACATGCGACGTACTCGTCTTCCTTCCTGGATGTTAACTCCCTCTTGAGTTCTTCAATCTCCTGCTTAAGATCTCCATTGTGTCTTGCTAGAGCTACGATCTCGTCCATGTAGTCCTTGCGTGTAGACTTCAGTTCTCCTTATAACTCGATGATCCTTGCCTTCGCATTCTTCAACTCTATCATGTCATTGCACATCTAGTTCTCGTGGCGTCGAATGTGCTAGTTTAACTCCTGGATGAAAGATGCAATGGATCTTTCCTTCTTGGTGTTGACTAACTCCCATTGTTCATCTCGGCGTCCGCAAATCTGGTAGATAGTGTCCTTGAGGTCTTCTTGATAAACTTCTCCAATGCGCCCTATGGTGATATGAGCTGCCATGCTCTTTCCCAGACTCCAGGTTGGTGCATTGAAAACACTATCTATGGGCTTCGTGATTGGCGCGAATGTTCTTCCCGGAACGTGAGCTTGAATCTTCCAGCGCTCCTCTTCAGGCAGAGTGGCGTTGAAGGTTCCCGTGAAGCTTGGTAATCCAATGTTCAGGTACTTGGTGACTTCCTTCAAGTGAAATCCAAAAGGTGTTCCTTCATCCGGTTGGGCGTACTTAATCTTCGCGTGCGTCATCCTAAAAGAGTAGAAAAGATGAGGACTTAGAAAATGAGAAGAGAATAGTGATCTATGGCTTTAACTTAGTGGTCATGTCCTACAGTCAGCGTGTGCTCTGATACCATTCTCTGTAGCGACCCGACCCGAATGGATCAAGTCTACTGTGCTCCGGTGTCATCCCTGGATCAGTAATGCTGACACCACACAGTACATCGAAGGATTTATAGCAGAGTGGCAATCACACACTTATTACATCGTTGTCTAAAAGAGAACTTATTACAATAAATATGGCTTAAGGCCATCTAGTGTCGATAACAGCGGAAGACTTGGAAGATAAATGGGTCCATCAACTCCAACGGCATCACTGAGTATAGAACCACGACCTAAAAGCACCTTACTCGTCATATGAAAAGTCTGCAACATTAACGTTGCAGCCCGAAAACGGGTCAGCACATGGAATATGCTGGCAATGTCACACATAGAGAGTAATGAAATGAAACAGCTATACTATATGCATATTTGGCTGGTGGAAAGCTCTATGGTTACTGTTTTTGTGAAAAGCCAATTTTTCCCTACTTCAAAGGAATAAATTTAATTACCATTATGGTGGTTGTTAAACATTGAGAATGGTTGACAGCATCCTCAATCCCAATTAAAAGTAATCATTAACATCCCATCAAACTTAACTTTAGAGTAACATGTTGAGATTCACACGATATTCAAGTACTAGATACTCAAGTTGTCCATAACCGGGGACACGGCTAATCATGATTAGTTTGTTACACTCTGCAGAGGTTTGCGCACTTTTCCCCACAAGAATCGATTGCCTCCGTTTGTTTTCTCGCACTACATGGTGTTTGAGAAGACGGATGACCGAGACATAGTCTTTCAGAAGCGCTAGCACCTTACGATCGGGTAGACCGTACCTCCTAATCCCCTACATCTGCTAGTCTACCACTGTAAGAGTTCGCACGACTTAGTCAACTATGCCAGAGCCCATAATGGCTTGTGGCTGCACACGGAAGTTACTAGCATGAATGATCTTATGATCCCTTTGAGCCTGGGTGGCGGTCCAAAATAAAACAGGCAAGTCCTGATAGACATCAGGTGCCTCAATCCACCCAGATGTGTGTTTAAGTTGCCACCTTAGATAAACCATTAATTAACAATACTCACATCTGTCATGGATATCACTCATCCAATCCACGTCTACTAGCATAGCATGGCATAATAAGCAAACGTAGAAGTAACTCCCAAAGGTTTCATAATAAACAGGTAATAGGTACTACCTCATCTACTTCTCATCCCACAATTTAATTAGATCCTAATCATGCAATGTGTGAGGATTGATCTAATGCAATAAAACATGGGTTGTAGAAAATGTATGATCAAAGTGTTACTTGCCTTGCTGATGATCCGCGAGTCCTAGCGTTTCGAAGTAACAGGCGGCGCACTCCGGGTAATCTATTGCAGACAAACAACAAGTACACAATAAGTACTCATCTAATGCACAGGTAAAACTCGAAATGAAGATCTAACCAGAAAGTTCAACTTAAGAACTCCGGTTTGCGAAAAGAATCAAATCGAACGAAGCAAAAGAAAACAAACGGCGAAAGAAAACAACTTCGTTCTAGTAATCTGGATCTAGGTCAAATTTTACTGTAGCAAAAACTTGTTTAAGTTGATTATTCAGAAAGAGGGTTTCGAGACGAAACTCCAGGCGCTTGAATCGCCTGATTCCGATAAACGAGCAAAAAGTTATACTAAAACGAAAATCGGATCAGAAATCGCGATCAGAAAATAACCGCGAAAAATCCGACGAAAAGGACGAACGACGAACAGAAAAGAGAAATTTTTTTTCTCTTTTTTTTCCGGCACGGAAATTGATACGGTCGGCGGCGAACCTCGAAACGCGCTCCGGCGGCGGCGGCGGCTAGCGGCGAACCTCGGGCGCGGAGCTGTGTGGGCTGGGGGCTCGGGGGCGCTGGTATTTATAGGCTGCCCCGGGCGGAGTCCCGCTCGGGGACGGCCCGGAGTCGGTTCCCGTTTTTTTTAAATAATTCCGCTCGGAAGAAAAATAAAAACAAATACTAAACGGACTCCAAAAATCGCGAAATAAATTTTGCCGGGTTCCTAAAATAAAGCCCGATAAAGTGAACATTTATCTATTACCCGGATTGCGCCGCCTGTTACTTCGAATCCCTAGGACTCGCGGATCATCAGCAAGGCAAGTAACACTTTGATCATACCTTTTCTACAACCCATGTTTTATTGCATTAGATCAATCCTCACACATTGCATGATTAGGATCTAATTAAATTGTGGGATGGGAAGTAGATGAGGTAGTACCTATTACCTGTTTATTATGAAACCTTTGGGAGTTACTTCTACGTTTGCTTATTATGCCATGCTATGCTAGTAGACGTGGATTGGGTGAGTGATATCCATGACAGATGTGAGTATTGTTAATTAATGGTTTATCTAAGGTGGCAACTTAAACACACATCTGGGTGGATTGAGGCACCTGATGTCTATCAGGACTTGCCTGTTTTATTTTGGACCGCCACCCAGGCTCAAAGGGATCATAAGATCATTCATGCTAGTTACTTCCGTGTGCAGCCACAAGCCATTATGGGCTCTGACATAGTTGACTAAGTCGTGCGAACTCTTACAGTGGTAGACTAGCAGATGTAGGGGATTAGGAGGTACGGTCTACCCGATCGTAAGGTGCTAGCGCTTCTGAAAGACTATGTCTCGGTCATCCGTCTTCTCAAACACCATGTAGTGCGAGAAAACAAACGGAGGCGATCGAGTCTTGTGGGGAAAAGTGCACAAACCTCTGCAGAGTGTAACAAACTAATCATCATTAGCCATGTCCCCGGTTATGGACAACTTGAGTATCTAGTACTTGAATATCGTGTGAATCTCAACATGTTACTCTAAAGTTAAGTTTGATGGGATGTTAATGATTACTTTTAATTGGGATTGAGGATGCTGTCAACCATTCTCGATGTTTAACAACCACCATAATAGTAATTAAATTTATTCCTTTGAAGTAGGGAAAAATTGGCTTTACGCAAAAACAGTAACCATAGAGCTTTACACCAGCCAAATATGCATATAGTATAGCTGTTTCATTCCATTACTCTCTATGTGTTACCTTGCCAGCATATTCCATGTGCTGACCCATTTTCGGGCTGCAACGTTAATGTTGCAGACTTTTCAGACGACGAGTAAGGTGCTTTTAGGTCGTGGTTCTATACTCAGTGATGCCGTTGGAGTTGATGGACCCATTTATCTTCCAAGTCTTCCGCTGTTATCGACACTAGTTGGCCTTAAGCCATATTTATTGTAATAAGTTCTCTTTGAGACAACGATGTAATAAGTGTGTGATTGCCACTCTGCTATAAATCATTCGATGTACTGTGTGGTGTCAGCATTACTGATCCAGGGATGACACCGGAGCACAGTAGACTTGATCCATTCGGGTCGGGTCGCTACATAGACCGAAAGTGGAAGCGTTAGCACAACGCGGTTGATGTAGTCGTATGTCTTCAGGATCCGACCGATCAAGTACCGAACGTACGTCACCTCCGAGTTCAGCACAAGTTCAGCTCGATGACGTCCCTCAAACTCCTATCCAGCCGCGAGCCTCAGCATTCATCGGACCACATACATCTGTATGTATGATTTCTAACAAATCTGTTGCTCGCTCCATAGTTTCGGAGAACGGCGTTGTAGTCATCTTGCCCATTAGGCACGGTTCGCAAGTACCAAGTGATTCATAATCAAGTGGTTCCAAAAGTCCATCAGTATGGAGTTTCTTCATGCGCTTTACACCAATATGACCTAAACGGCAATGCCACAAATAAGTTGCACTATCATTATCAACTCTGCATCTTTTGGCTTCAATATTATGAATATGTGTATCACTACTATCGAGATTCAACAAAAATAGACCACTCTTCAAGGGTTCATGACCATAAAAGATATTACTCATATAAATAGAACAACCATTATTCTCTGATTTAAATGAATAACCGTCTTGCATCAAACAAGATCCAGATATAATGTTCATGCTCAATGCTGGCACCAAAAAACAATTATTCAGGTCTAAAACTAATCCTGAAGGTAGATGTAGAGGTAGCGTGCCGACCGCGATCACATCGACTTTGGAACCATTTCCCACGCGCATCGTCACCTCGTCCTTAGCCAATCTTTGCTTAATCCGTAGTCCCTGTTTCGAGTTGCAAATATTAGCAATAGAACCAGTATCAAATACCCAGGTGCTACTGCAAGCATTAGTAAGGTACGCATCAATAACATGTATATCACATATACCTTTGTTCACCTTGCCATCCTTCTTCTCCGCCAAATACTTGGGGAAGTTCCGCTTCGAGTGACCAGTCTGTTTGCAGTAGAAGCACTCAGTCTCAGGCTTAGGTCCAGACTTGGGCTTCTTGTCCTGAGCAGCAACTTGTTTGCTGTTCTTCTTCAAGTTCCCCTTCTTCTTCCCTTTGCCCTTTTTCTTGAAACTGGTGGTCTTGTTGACCATCAACACTGGATGCTCCTTCTTGATTTCTACCTCCGCAGCCTTTAGCATTGCGAAGAGCTCGGGAATTGTCTTATCCATCCCTTGCATGTTATAGTTCATAACGAAGCTCTTGTAGCTTGGTGGCAGTGATTGAAGAATTCTATCAATGACGCTATCATCCAGAAGATTAACTCCCAGTTGAATCAAGTGATTGTTATACCCAGACATTCTGAGTATATGCTCACTGACAAAACTATTCTCCTCCATCTTACAGCTATAGAACTTATTGGAGACTTCATATCTCTCAATTCAGGCATTTGCTTGAAATATTAACTTCAACTCCTGGAACATCTCATATGCTCCATGACGTTCAAAACATCGTTGAACTCCGGTTCTAAGCCGTAAAGCATGGCACACTGAACTATTGAGTAGTCATCATCTTTGCTCTGCAGACGTTCATAACATCTGGTGTTGCTCCTGCAGCAGGTTTGGCACCTAGCGGTGCTTCCAGGACGTAATTCTTCCGTGTAGCAATGAGGATAATCCTCAAGTTACAGACCCAGTCCGTGTAATTGCTACCATCATCTTTCAACTTTGCTTTCTCAAGGAACGCATTAAAATTTAACGGAACAACTGCATGGGCCATCTATCTACAATCAACATAGACAAGCAAAATACTATCAGGTACTAAGTTCATGATAAATTTAAGTTCAATTAATCATATTACTTAAGAACTCCCACTTAGATAGACATCCCTCTAATCCTCTAAGTGACCACGTGATCCAAATCAACTAAACCATGTCGGATCATCACGTGAGATGGAGTAGTTTCAATGGTGAACATCACTATGTTGATCATATCTACTATATGATTCACGCTCGACCTTTCGGTCTTAGTGCTCCGAGGCCATATCTGCATATGCTAGGCTCGTCAAGTTTAACCTGAGTATTCCGCGTGTGCAACTGTTTTGCACCCATTGTATTTGAACGTAGAGCCTATCACACCTGATCATCACGTGGTGTCTCAGCACGAAGAACTTTCGCAACTGTGCATACTCAGGGAGAACACTTATACCTTGATAATTTAGTGAGAGATCATCTTATAATGCTACCGTCAATCACAGCAAGATAAGATGCATAAAAGATAAATATCACATGCAATCAATATAAGTGATATCATATGGCCATCATCATGTTGTGCTTGTGACCTTCTTCTCCGAAGCACCATCATGATCACCATCATCACCGGTGCGACACTTTGATCTCCATCGTAGCATCGTTGTCGTCTCGCCAACTTATGCTTCTAGGACTATCGCTATCGCTCAGTGATAAAGTAAAGCATTACAGGGCGATTGCATTGCATACAATAAAGCGGCAACCATATGGCTCCTGCCAGTTGCTGATAACTCGGTTACAAAACATGATCATCTCATACAATAAAATATCACATCATGCCTTGAGCATATCACATCACAACATGCCCTGCAAAAACAAGTTAGACGTCCTCTACTTTGTTGTTGCACATTTTACGTGGCTACTATGGGCTGAGCAAGAACCATTATACCTACGCATAAAAACCACAATGATAGTTTGTCAAGTTAGTGTTGTTTTAACCATCTCAAGGACTGGGCGTAGCCACACTTGGTTCAACTAAAGTTGGAGAAACAGACACCCGCTAGCCACCTGTGTGCAAAGCACGTCGGTAGAACCAGTCTCGCATAAGAGTACGCGTAATGTCGGTCCGTGCCGCTTCATCCAACAATACCGCCGAACCAAAGTATGACATGCTGGTAAGCAGTATGACTTATATGGTCCACAACTCACTTGTGTTCTACTCGTGCATATAACATCTACGCATAAAACCAGGCTCGGATGCCACTGTTGGGGAACGTAGTAATTTAAAAAAAATTCCTACGCACACACAAGATCATGGTGATGCATAGCAATGAGAGGGGAGAGTGTTGTCCACGTACCCTCGTAGACCAAAAGCGGAAGCGTTAGCACAACGCGGTTGATGTAGTCGTACGTCGTCACGATCCGACCGATCAAGTACCGAACGTACGGCACCTCTGAGTTCAGCACACGTTCAGCTCGATGACGTCCCTCGAACTCCAATCCAGCCGAGCTTTGAGGGAGAGTTGCGTCAGCACGACGGCGTGGTGACGATGATGTTGTTCTACCGACACAGGGCTTCGCCTAAGCACCGCTACGATATTATCGAGGTGGACTATGGTAGAGGGGGACACCGCACACGGCTTAGAGATCCAAGAGATCAATTGTTGTGTCTAGAGGTGCCCCCCTGCTGTGACGCTCCCGATTCAATCATGCACTAATCATACACGCAAACGTGTACGATCAAGATCAGGGACTCATGGGAAGATATCACAACACAACTTTACAAATAAAATAAGTCATACAAGCATCATATTACAAGCCAGGGGCCTCGAGGGCTCGAATACAAGAGCTCGATCATAGACGAGTCAGCGGAAGCAACAATATCTGAGTACATACATAAGTTAAACAAGTTTGCCTTAAGAAGGCTAGCACAAACTAGGGATACATATCGAAAGAGGCTTAGGCTTCCTGCCTGGGATCCTCCTAAACTACTCCTGGTCGTCGCTAGTGGCCTGCATGTAGTAGTAGGCACTTCCAGTGTGGTAGGAGTCGTCGTCGACGGTGGCATTTGGCTCCTGGACTCCATCATCTGGTCGCAACAAACGGGTGTAGAAAGGGGGAAAAGAGGGAGCAAAGCAACCGTGAGTACTCATCCAAAGTACTCGTAAGCAAGGAGCTACACTATGTATGTATGCATTTGTATCAAATGGAAAAGGGGTAGCATATGTGGACTGAACTGCAGAATGCCGGAATAAGAGGGGGATAGCTAGTCCTATCGAAGACTACGCTTCTGGTAACTTCCATCTTGCAGCAGAAGAAGAGAGTAGATGGTAAGTTCACCAAGTAACATTGCATAGCATAATCCTACCCAGTGATCCTCCCCTCGTCGCCCTGTGAGAGAGCGATCACCGGTTGTATCTGGCTCTTGGAAGGGTGTGTTCTATTAAGTATCCGGTTCTAGTTGTCATAAGGTCAAGGTACAACTCTGGGTCGTCCTTTTACCGAGGGACACGGCTATTCGAATAGATCAACTTCCCTGCAGGGGTGCACCACATTTCCCAACATACTCGATCCCCTTTGTCCGGACACACTTTTCTGGGTCATGCCCGGCCTCAGAAGATCAACACGTCGCAACCCTACCTAGGCACAACAGAGAGGTCAACACGCCAGTCTAAATCCTGTGGTGCAGGGGTCTGGGCCCATCGCCCATTGCACACCTGCACGTTGCGTACGTGGCCACTGAGCAGACCTAGCCTCCCTTATACAAGAGCAGGCGTTCCAGTCCAACCCGGCGCGTGCCGCCCAATCGCTGACGTCACGAAGGCTTCGGCTGATACCACGACGTCGAGTGCCCATAATCGTTCCCGCGTAGTTGGTTAGTGCGTATAGGCCAGTGGCCAGACTCAGATCAAATACCCAGATCTCGTTAAGCGTGTTATTTTGAAATGGCCGCGGTCGCCAACCAGGGACAGGCCCACCTCTCTCCTAGGCGGTCTCAACCTGCCCTGTCGCTCCGCCACAAAGATCCACTTAGAGGGCCGTCGGGACAAACGTCCTTTCGGACCCAATCCGTGAATCACTCGCGGTAATCTACGAGCCGACCCGACTATATATATATATATATATATATATATATATATATATATATATATATATATATATATATATATATATATATAGTGTTACTATTCATCATCTAGGGTGCAGAATAAGTTATTCTTCACCCGAGATAATCTTACGATCATTTCATAATTAAATTACGTTTAGAATTCAAATAGGCACATTTCTACTGATTCACTACGTAAAATTTGACATAAGAAAATAAAAATATAGGTCATAAGACAAGAAAATTTGTAGTTTATGCGTATTTTAGACTATGTTTTTACGTTTGTAATTTTACATAACATAAAATATTTTTTACGGCGATTATATATTTTCTTACGGTCTCTTTTTGCGTCAGAAATAAGACAAAACTTACGGAACATAAAATTACGGTGCATTGATAGTAAAATAGAGGGGGGTGAAGAATAACTATTCCTCATCTAGGGTGACGAATAGAGCGACCCTATATATATATAAACACTATTCTGATCACGGGATCAGAATAATATTCTGATCACAACCTGAACTGCCTGAATAACGCGCCTGAACTTCCCTGTGTACTAACCTGACCTTCGGGCTATCTTCGCAACCGTGGCTTCTACCGCGATTTTGTCTGGTCATTCGTGTTGTTTGTGATGCAAGTGTAATGTGGACACGGTTTTTAGAGTCTAAATGATTGTTTTGATTCGGATTCTAGCACTTGGGCGGATTTGCTCTCGGGGTCGTGATGAACTTGTGTCTGTTACAAGTTTAATGCATGTTTTGGATGTTGTCGAAGTTCTGGAACGATGGGGATTAGGATTTAGTACGAGTTTGGAGCACAAATTCTTAGTTATTTCAAACAAATTTGAAATCGCCCGTGATCTTCATCCGCCCGAGATGCAACCCGCGCTTCTGTTGATTTCTCGTTTTTCTTTAAAGTTTGTTGCCTGATTTACATACTTTGGTGAAATTCGAGACTTACTAATCCTTAAATTTTAATCGGGAGGGTCCTTATGGTTTGATTTCTAGCGATTTGATGTTGGCACTCTTGCGGGTTTCTACACATGAAAAAAGCGGTTTTGAAATTTGCCCTCTGGTCCTTTCAGTTGTCGAAAGGTAGTTGCCAGATCATCTCCAAGGGGGTGCGGACGTGCTGCAATCTTGTGGAGATGATTTTATGCTTCGGACGAATTCGTTTGTTCATTATTTCTAGATCTTCTAATGGTTGTCGTACAAGCTGGACTTCTGCGTTTTCATACCTGAACTTCTTCTTTTCCTTTGTTGTATCCTGTCGGGGCTGGGGCGGCTCGGGATTGGGATCGGGGGGAGGATCAGGTGGATCATGTTGGGTCTGTCCGAGTTTCTATGCTGGACTTCTGTGTTGTCATGCCTGAACTTCTTCTTTTTTCTTTCGCTGTAAGATAATGCAGCCAGTGCTTTGTAACAGGAACCCTTACTAGAGTTTCTTCTGCAATTTTTTTTACAGCTAGTGTGTAAGCGTGGAGCTGGACCTACAGGAACATGCATCCTCTTTTTCCCTTAGTCTATGTTTTGGTATAGTTTTTTGATCACCCACTTATCTTTGGTAAGATCTGGACTTCTCTTTTTTTATTAATGGTTGAACTTCTGGTTTTCCAGATTACGTTCCACATTTGCAAGGCGAAGGCGCATGGTGCTCTATATTTTATTTATTTGTTTGGTTTCCTTCCTTTTTGTACCTTTGTCTCGTGAGCAATTATGGGATTAGCCCAAGAATGCATGCACTTTTTTCCAGATCATGTAAGTGTCGTTTGTAGAAGCTGGACTTCCATGTTCTTTATACATGAACTTCTGCTTTTTCCAGATCATGCACACGATTACAAACATCCCGCTGTTAGCAGTAATAATAATAAAATTAGTTTGCAAAATAATAATAATAATATCCATTTAAAAAAGAGAAACGTGAGTTCAAAACTTATATTTGAACCTTGTTATTTTACCGAAGATACAAACAGTATAATATCCATAAGGTGGTCTACAAAAAAGACAAAGACACGCATTCCATACAAATGTGACTGTTCTCGCGGCATGAAGGATCCCAAGAGATTCACGAAGGCAAAACTCAAAGGGAAGCCTCTTGCTTGATTTTAGTGAAAACCATAGTAGGCATGGAAGAGATACAATGGAAGCCATTAGCATTGCCCATCGGTCCAAATTTCCCATGCCGTGAGGAACAATAGTGAGGACATAGCCTACTGCTTAAGCCGACACTTGACACAAGGTCTTGGAATGTAGGTACTTGGTAAGCAATATCTGTATCCACACTCCATCCTTCTTAGATGATAAACCATATAGCCATTATTTACTGAGTAGACATTTATTTTTAACTTCCTAATTTCCTATTCCCAAACATCCTTGGTCTTTTGGCCGACACAAAATATCCCACCTTACTAGTCTATACTTTGTCTTATACTCATCACCCAACCCAAAAAAAACGTGATCTATAGAAATCAATCTTATCCGGACCCCTACAGGTACTTCGAAGACTGAAAGCATGAACAAATCTAGACTCGTAAGCACCAAGTTCACGAGCACCATCTTACCTCTATACGAAACATGTTGCCTTTCCAATAGCTAGCTTCTATTCAAACCTATCCTCAATATAGTTCCACTCTTTGTTCATTAATTTATGGTGATGAATCGGTTTTCGCAAATAACTGAATGAGAGTGACTCAAACTCACAGCCGAACAATTGTTTTTAGTTATTCTCTTCCTCTTTGGCGCGTCCAAAACCAAAAACTCACTTTTGTGGAAGTTGATTTTGAGACCCGATAATTGCTAAAACAAACACAAGTTCAGCTTCATATTTATTGCCTTGCGTATATCATGTTTTATAAAAATAATGGTATCGTCGCCATATTGTAGGATCGAAGCTCCCCCATCCAGGAGATGTGGGATCAACCATCCTAGCCATTCTCGTTGGATCTACCAATGAGTACGGCCAGAATATCCGCGGCAATACTAAATAGAACAAGGGATAACAGAGTCCTCTGATTCAATCCCTTCTGGGTCTGAAGGAAGTGACCCATGTCATTATTGACCTTATCATAAGCCTTCTCAAAATACGGGGGTACCTCCTTGTAAAAAGGTCATAACATGCTTCCATCAAGCATGATTGAAATCCTTCATATGCAAAGCTTTACCTTGTCATAAGCCTTCGCAAAATCCACTTTGAATATAACCCCGCGAGTTTCTTCGAGCGAATCTTATGTAAAGTTTCATGTACAACCACAACACCCTCTAGTATGTGGCGTCCACGCATGAAGGCAATCTGAGTCGGCTGGACCATAGTATGCGCAACCTTTGTTAGGCAATTCACACCCACTCCAGTAAAAATCTTGAAGCTAATGCTAAGAAGGAAAATGGGTCTGAATTGCACAATTCTAAAAGCCTCTTCTTTCTTAGGCGGCAGAGTAATCGTCCCGAAGTAGAGTAATCGTCCCGAAGTGAAGCTTGAACAACTGGAGATCACCTTTAAATAACTCATTAAACATAGGCATAAAGTCGCCCTTAATACTACCCTAGCACCGTCGATAGAATTCCTCCGGGAATCCATCCGTATCCGGTGCCTTAGTATTCTTCATCTGCAAAATGGCCGCGTGTACCTCCTTTTCAGTTAAAGGGGCATTGAGCACCTCTACTTCCGAACTTACTAGTGTAATGTGTCCTACCAAGTTCTCATCCAAAGAATAAAAATGCATCAGGGCAACAAATTTTTTCTTATAATAATTGAATATGTTCAATTTAAGGTTCTCGTGATCTACAATTGTACCTTCATTTGGTTTAATTTGGAATATCCCTTTTTCATATGCTTTCCACTCGCAATAAGGTGGAAAAACCGAGCATTATTGTAATATTCTGTGACAGCTTTATCTTTTGCCCTTTGTGCCCATTTAATATCTTCCTCCCTAAGAGACCTAGCGAGACTCTCTCCCGCCTCTCGCTTGGACGAACTGCCAGCCATATCGAGATGATTCGTCTTAGCTTTAATATCCAGCTCACCAATGAGGTTGAGAAGTCTATCTTTTTTTCTCTTTATCAACGCAACTCACGTTCTTAGCCCAACTCCACAAAATTGCATATGATGCCTAATCTTAAACTTCCATTTTTCTACATTAGTCTCTCTAGGTTCTTTACCCCATTGCCTGGTAACCATATACAGGAAATCCTATCTTTCAAACCAGGATAATTCGAAAAGGAAGGCCTTCTTGTTTCCCACATGAGCTGCCTCAGCGGAGTAAAGAAGTAGTGTATGATCCAAAAATCCTATTTGCAATGCTCCAACTGTTAGAAGTGGAAATTTTTGTACCCATTCCACACTAGTTAGAACTCGATCTAACTTCTCTTTAGTTGGATTATCAAGACTTTGGTCCACGTATATTGTTGATCCATGATGGCTATCTCCCAGAGTAGAGACATTTGATTATAGCACTGAACATGAAGCCATCGACCATCAAAATTATCATTGTTTTTCTCTTCCTCCCTACGAATGACATTGAAATCTCCTCCTACCAAGATTGGTAATATCTCATTTCCAAATATACACAATAAATCTGCAAAAAAGTTGCGTTTATACTTAGTTTGTGCTGCTCCATATAGCGCAACCGGAGCCAATTGAAAGCCGTCAATATTCTAACACATATGAAACTTGATTGCATAATCACCCACCACCAGCATCTCAACATCAAGAGTTCCCGTATTGACCTCAGGTAAGATACCGCCAGATCTTCCTCGAGGAGGGAGGGAATACCAAATATAATCCATGCCTCCTAAAATAGTACTCAATAACTGGAAAGTGAACTTAGATCTACCGGTCTCAAGCAGAGCGCTAAAATTCTACTCATGTTATCTATAAGTATCCTCTAACTACCGACATTTAGCCAAGTCCAGAAGACCTATGCTATTCCAAAAAAAACATTTATTTTTTCATCATGGAGTTTCTTATTAAACTTAATCCTTTTACTACGTCGCACTGGAAAGATCATATACCTTCGCGCCCACACGCAGACATGTAGTGGTTGTGAAGGCAAAAGTTTGTAAGACCGTCGTTATGACTTGTGCCCCATGAGTTTGACAATGATCCACATGTTCTTCGAACTGATGAACACTCATAGATAAAATATCTTCGCAAACATATTCAGTTGCCTAAAATTCTAACTCATTAACTTCACTCCTACATGGGTGGAGAGCCCGCATGCCTTGATCCGGAGCTACCCGACCATGCCACCAAAGCAACTGTTGAAATGGGCAGAGACAGTGGTGTAGCCTTTTAATTAGTCGGGTCCTCCATCTCCAAATGAATACTCCAAAGACGTCTCAGTGCCGATGCCGCCACAAAAGATCCAAAGCACACCCCTATTTTAGGAGTCAAAGAAGGTGTAGAACCAACAACCATTGGAGAGATCACCACCTGACTGACCCAACCAATTGTATCAGAGGATCACAACCTTTACCATGGTCCATCGAATTATCTTTCCCGCTGCCATTATCCTTTGTATCCCGAACATTCCTATCATGATTGTAAAGTCTCTGGTCAGTCAGGAAAGGAAAGCTCTCCATCTCTAACCTCAAATAATACCCAAGACTCTTGTAGTACCATGGCACATACTCCGACGACACATCAATGGCAATCACTCCAAAAAATAATCTGGCAACCCCATTCGCCTGAGAGAACGACATATCTACCTACTCAGTTTTACCAATGAACAATCTGTTGCTCCAAACCTCCAATAAATCATTGAGGGCTTTAGAGGAAACCCTATAGAACCTAACCCAAATCTCATGTAGTGGTAGTCCCTCAACCTCCCTGTTGGACCACTAGAAAAACTTTAGAAAACAAGGACTGTTTTGTAATCCACAAATGCCAAACACAATGAAGCAAACTAGATCCTCCTTCCTCGGAAAATCCACGTTAAACAAATTGTACTCTATCCACACTAGAGTCCGAAAAAGAACCACATGTGACCCTCACTAGCCCTATCCTTGCACTCTGAAGATGGGCTCTGCTGGAATTAGAATACTCTGTCTCGAAGAACATTAGTTTAGAATTACACACTCTGTAAGCCTTGACCACATGTTTTGGCATTGATAGGAGAGGACAACCATCAGTACCATGACTCGTCTTCAAGCGACAATTACATAAGACAACAGTACAATCCACTGCAAAATGCTAACATCCCACAATGGAAGCAATAATATTTCTCCTTTTCATTTGCCCCTCTCTAACATGAACTTTATCCGAAAATCATTTCGCGTTGTTGTCTACCACAGTCACCGAAGTATAACATCCTCCATCGAAACTGTAGCCAAAGCCAACACGACCGCCATCGCTGCATCAGGGAGAGTACTCAACATTGGGGGCACAACAGCAACGGGAGTAACCACCACAACTGACAAAACCTATGGCCAATGCACATTAGTCCCAGCATGTACATTCATATTCATCTTGTGTGGACGAGGGTCACGGTAACCGCCTCTCATACCAAGGCCACCCCCACGGTAACCACCTCTATGTAATCTTGCCGGACCATGCAGCGCCCCATTAGCTCCCTCAACAAAACCACCATCGAGCGCTGAGAAACCCCATCCACCATCACCGCCGTAGTTCTATAGGTAAGCACCCGGTCCATGCCCACCTACCGCCGCCGCCAACCCCTTGTATTGGACATCCACGTATACGCTATATCCATCAGGATCCTAGCCATTATTGCCACCTCTGTTCCCGGCAACGTACCGCGATCGTCAATGCGGTAGCAACCACATGATCCCACTACCCTCATTGCCATCCATTGTTGCTCGCACACCCCCTTCACGCGCCTTGCTATCGCGCATCGAAACGATTCAGCGAGCCACCGGACCAGCTAGCGCAGGTGGTGGGGGAGGTCCTCCATGTCCGGCCACCATGACAACCATGTTGATCCCTACTTGTCGTTGCCACCCATATGCGAGGTGCACCGCCTCGACCGATTATGTGATGCCCTTGAAGGAAATATGCCCTAGAGGCAATAATAAAGTTATTATTTATTTCCTTATTTCATGATAAATGTTTATTATTCATGCTAGAATTGTATTAACCGGAAACATAATACATGTGTGAATACATAGACAAACAGAGTGTCACTAGTATGCCTCTACTTGACTAGCTCGTTAATCAAAGATGGTTATGTTTCCTAACCATAGACAAAGAGTTGTTATTTGATTAACAGGATCACATCATTAGGAGAATGATGTGATTGACTTGACCCATTCTGTTAGCTTAGCACTCGATCGTTTAGTATGTTGCTATTGCTTTCTTCATGACTTATACATGTTCCTATGACTATGAGATTATGCAACTCCCGTTTATCGGAGGAACACTTTGTGTGCTACCAAACATCACAACGTAACTAGGTGATTATAAAGGATCTCTACAGGTGTCTCCAAAGGTACATGTTGGGTTGGCGTATTTCGAGATTAGGATTTGTCACTCTGATTGTCGGAGAGGTATCTTTGGGCCCTCTCGGTAATGCACATCACCTAAGCCTTGCAAGCATTGCAACTAATGAGTTAGTTGCGAGATGATGTATTACGAAACGAGTAAAGAGACTTGCCGGTAATGAGATTGAACTAGGTATTGAGATACCAACGATCGAATCTCGGGCAAGTAAAATACCGATGACAAAGGGAACAACGTATGTTGTTATGCGGTCTGACCGATAAAGATCTTCGTAGAATATGTAGGAGCCAACATGAGCATCCAGGTTCCGCTATTGATTATTGACCGGAGACGTGTCTCGGTCATGTCTACATTGTTCTCGAACCCGTAGGGTCCGCACGCTTAAGGTTTCGATGACAGTTATATTATGAGTTTATGAGTTTTGATGTACCGAAGGAGTTCGGAGTCCTGGATGAGATCGGGAACATGACGAGGAGTCTCGAAATGGTCGAGACGTAAAGATCGATATATTGGACGACTATATTCGGACATCGGAAAGGTTCCGAGTGGTTCGGGTATTTTTCGGAGTACCGGGGAGTTACGAGAATACGAGAGAAGAAGTATATGGGCCTTATTGGGCTTTAGGGGAGAGGGAGAGGCAGGCCGCGCGCCCCCCAAGGCCTAGTCCGAATTGGACTAGGGGGAGGGGCTGCGCCCCCTCCTTCCTTCTCTTCCCTCTTCCCCTTCCTTGTCTCCTACTCCTACTACATGGAAGGACTCCTAGTTGGACTAGGAAAGGGGGAATCCTACTCCCGGTGAGAGTAGGACTCCCCTAGGGCGTGCCATAGAGAGGGCCGGCCCTCCCCTCCTCCACTCCTTTATATACTAGGGTAGGGGCACCCCATAGACACACAAGTTGATCTTCGTGATCGTTCTCTTAGCCGTGTGCGGTGCCCCCCTCCACCATAATCCTCGATAATATTGTAGCGATGCTTAGGCAAAGCCCTGCGACGGTAGAACATCAAGATCGTCACCATGTCGTCGTGCTGACGGAACTCTTCCCCGACACTTTGCTGGATCGGAGTCCGGGGATCGTCATCGAGCTGAACGTGTGCTAAAACTCGGAGGTGCCGTAGTTTCGGTGCTTGATCGGTCGGGCCGTAAAGACGTACGACTACATCAACCGCGTTGTTATAACGCTTCCGCTTTCGGTCTACGAGGGTACGTAGACAACACTCTCCCCTCTCGTTGCTATGCATCACCATGTTCTTGCGTGTGCGTAGGAAATTTTTGAAATTACTACGTTCCCCAACAGTGGCATCCGAGCCTAGGTTTTTATGGTTTGATGTTATATGCACGAGTAGAACACAAGTGAGTTGTGGGCGATATAAGTCATACTGCTTACCAGCATGTCATTCTTTGGTTCAGCGGTATTGTTGGATGAAGCGGCCCGGACCGACATTACGTGTACGCTTACGCGAGACTGGTTCTACCGCCGTGCTTTGCACACAGGTGGCTGGCGGGTGCCAGTTTCTCCAACTTTAGTTGAACCGAGTGTGGCTACGCCCGGTCCTTGCGAAGGTTAAAACAGCACCAACTTGACAAACTATCATTGTGGTTTTGATGCGTAGGTAAGATTGGTTCTTGCTTAAGCCCGTAGCAGCCACGTAAAACTTGCAACAACAAAGTAGAGGACGTCTAACTTGTTTTTGCAGGGCATGTTGTGATGTGATATGGTCAAAACATGATGAGATATAATTTGTTGTATGAGATGATCATGTTTTGTTGAAGTTATCGGCAACTGGCAAAAGCCTTATGGTTGTCTCTTTATTGCATAAGATGCAAGCGCCAAATAATTGCTTTAATTTATCGCTATGCGATAGCAATAGTTGCAAGAGCAATAGTTGGCGAGACGACCATGTGACGACATATTGATATAGATCAAGATGATGGAGATCATGGTGTCATGCCGGTGACGATGGAAATCATGACGATGCTTTGGAGATGGAGATCAAAGGCACAAGATGATGATGGCCATATCATGTCTCATATTTTGATTGCATGTGATGTTTATCTTTTATGCATCTTATCTTGCTTTGATTGACGGTAGCATTATAAGATGATTCCTCACTAAATTTCAAGATAAAAGTGTTCCCCTGAGTATGCACCGTTGCCAAAGTTCGTCGTGCCTAGACACCACGTGATGATCGGGTGTGATAAGCTCTACGTCCATCTACAACGGGTGCAAGCCAGTTTTGCACATGCAGAATACTCAGGTTAAACTTGACGAGCCTAGCATATGCAGATATGGCCTCGGAACACTGAGACCGAAAGGTCGAGCGTGAATCATATAGTAGATATGATCAACATAGTGATGTTCACCATTGAAAGCTACTCCATTTCACGTGATGATCGGTTATGGTTTAGTTGATTTGGATTACGTGATCACTTAGAGGATTAGAGGGATGTCTATCTAAGTGGGAGTTCTTAAGTAATACGATTAATTGAACTTTAATTATCATGAACTTAGTCCTGGTAGTATTAGCATATCTATGTTGTAGATCAATAGCTCGCGTTGTTGCTTTCATATGTTTATTTTGAAATGTTTCTAGAGAAAAATTGTGTTGAAAGATGTTAGTAGCAATGATGCGGATTGGATCCGTGATCTGAGGTTTATCCTCATTGCTGCACAGAAGAATTATGTCCTTGATGCACCGCTAGGTGATAGACCTATTGCAGGAGCAGATGCAGACATTATGAACATTTGGCTAGCTCAATATGATGACTACTTGATAGTTTAGTGCACCATTCTTAACGGCTTAGAATCGGGACTTCAAAGACGTTTTGAACGTCATGGACCATATGAGATGTTCCAGGAGTTGAAGTTAATATTTCAAGCAAATACCCGAGTTGAGAAATATGAAGTCTCCAACAAGTTCTATAGCTAAAAGATAGAGGAGAATAGCTCAAGCAGTGAGCATGTGCTCAGATTGTCTGGGTACTACAATCACTTGAATCAAGTGGGAGTTAATCTTCCAGATAAAATAGTGATTGACAGAATTCTCTAGTCACCATCACCAAGTTAGTAGAACTTCATGATGAACTATAATATGCAAGGGATAACGGAAACAATTCCCAAGCTCTTCGTGATGCTGAAATCGATGAAGGTAGAAATCAAGAAAAACATCAAGTGTTGATGGTTAACAAGACCACTAGTTTCAAGAAAAGGGCAAAGGGAAGAAGGGGAACTTCAAGAAGAACAACAAGCAAGTTGCTGCTCAAGTGAAGAAGCCCAAGTCTAGTCCTAAGCCTGAGACTAAGTGCTTCTACTGCAAAGGGACTGGTCACTGGAAGCAGAACTGCCCCAACTATTTGGCAGATAAGAAGGATGGCAAATTGAACAAAAGTATATTTGATATACATGTTATTGATGTGTAATTTACTAGTGTTTATAGCAACCCCTCAGTATTTGATACTGGATCAGTTGCAAAGAGTAGTAACTTGAAACAGGAGTTGCAGAATAAACAGAGACTAGTTAAGGGTGAAGTGACGATGTGTATTGGAAGTAGTTCCAAGATTGATATGATCATCATCGCACACTCCCCTATACTTTCGGAATTAGTGTTGAACCTAAATAAGTGTTATTTGGTTTTTGCGTTTAGCATGAATATGATTTGATCATGTTTATTGCAATACGGTTATTCATTAAAGTCAGAGAATAATTGTTGTTCTGTTTACATGAATAAAACCTTCGATGGTCATACACCCAATGAAGCAAGTTCGTTGGATCTCGATCGTAGTGATACACATATTCATAATATTGAGACCAAAAGATGCAAAGTTAATAATGATAGTGCAACTTATTTGTGGCACTGCCGTTTAAGTCATATTGGTGTAAAGCGCATGAAGAAACTACATGCTGATGGGCTTTTGGAATCACTTGATTATGAATCACTTGATGCTTGCGAACCATGCCTTATGGGCAAGATGACTAAAACGCCGTTCTCCAGAACAA
The DNA here is from genome assembly GCF_018294505.1 of Triticum aestivum. Lineage (NCBI taxonomy): Eukaryota > Viridiplantae > Streptophyta > Magnoliopsida > Poales > Poaceae > Triticum > Triticum aestivum. Next base: position 608,661,684 of record NC_057797.1, read on the forward strand.
TGAAGCAAGCAACAGATTTGTTGGAAATCATACATAATGATGTATGTGGTCCGATGAATATTAAGGCTTGTAGCAGGTATCATTATTTTCTGACCTTCACAGATGATTTTAGCAGATATGGGGATATCTACTTGATGAAACATAAGTCTGAAACATTTGAACAGTTCAAAGAATTTCAGAGTGAAGTGGAAAATCATCGTGACAAGAAAATAAAAGTTTCTACGATATGATTGCAGAGGTAAAATATTTGAGTTATGAGTTTGGCCTTCAATTAAAACAATGTGAAATAGTTTCACTACTCACGCCACCTGGAACACCATAGTGTAATGGTGTGTCCGAACATCATAACTATACTTTATTAGATATAGTGCGATATATGATGTCTCTTACCGATCTACCACTATCATTTTGGGGTTATGCATTAGAGACAGCTGCATTCACGTTAAATAGGGCACCATCTAAACCCGTTGAGACGACACCGTGTGAACTATGGTTTGGCAAGAAACCTAAGCTGTCGTTTCTTAAAGTTTGGAGTTGCGATGCTTATGTGAAAAAGTTTCATCTCGATAAGCTCAAACTCAAATCGGAGAAATATGTCTTCATAGGATACCCAAAGGAGACAGTTGGGTACACCTTCTATCACAGATCCGAAGGCAAGACATTCGTTGCTAAGAATGGATCCTTTCTAGAGAAGGAGTTTCTCTCGAAAGAAGTGAGTGGGAGGAAAGTAGAAAACTTGATAAGGTAATTGTACCTTCTCCCTTATTGGAAAATAGTTCATCACAGAAATCTGTTCCTGTGACTACTACACCAATTAGTGAGGAAGCTAATGGTGACGATCATGTAACTTCAGATCAAGTTACTATCGAATCTCGTAGGTAAACCAGAGTGAGATCCGCACCAGAGTGGTACGGTAATCCTATTCTGGAGGTCATGTTACTTGACCATGATGAACCTACGAACTATGAGGAAGCGATGATGAGCCCAGATTCCGATAAATGGCTTGAGGCCATGAAATCTGAGATAGGATCCATGTATGAGAACAAAGTGTGGACTTTGGTGGACTTGCCCGAGGATCGGCAAGCCATTGATAATAAATGGATCTTCAAGAGGAAGACGGACACGGATAGTAGTGTTACTATGTATAAAGCTAGAATTGTCGCAAAAGGTTTTCGACAAGTTCAAGGTGTTCACTACGATGAGAGTTTCTCACTCGTATCTATGCTTAAGTCTGTCCCAATCATGTTAGCAATTGCCGCATTTTATGAAATCTGGCAAATGGATAAACAAAACTACATTCCTTAATGGATTTATTAAAAAAGAGTTGTATGTGATGCAACAAGATGGTTTTGTCAATTCTAAAGGTGCTAACAAAATATGCAAGCTCCAGCGATCCATTTATGGACTGGTGCAAGCATCTCGGGGTTGGAATATACGCTTTGATAAGTTGATCAAAGCATATAGTTTTATACAGACTTGCGGTGAAGCCTGTATTTACAAGAAAGTGAGTGGGAGCACTACAACATTTCTGATAAGTATATGTGAATGACATATTGTTGATCGGAAATAATGTAGAATTATTCTGCAAAGCATAAAGGAGTGTTTGAAAGGAGTTTTTCAAAGAAAGACCTCGGTGAAGCTGCTTACATATTAAGTATCAAGATCTATAGAGATAGATCAAGACGCTTGATAAGTTTTTTCAATGAGTACATAGCTTGACAAGATTTTGAAGTAGTTCAAAATGGAATAGTCAAAGAAAAAGTTTCTTGCCTGTGTTACAAGGTGTGAAGTTGAGTAAGACTCAAAGCCCGACCATGGCAGAAGATAGAAAGAGAATGAAAGTCATTCCCTATGCCTCAGTCATAGGTTCTATAAAGTATGCCATGCTGTGTACCAGATCTATTGTATACCATACACTGTGTTAAGAGAGGGAGTACAATAGTGATCTAGGAGTAGATCAATGGACAGCGGTCAAAATTATCCTTACTGGAATAAGGATATGTTTCTCGATTACGGAGGTGACAAAAGGTTCGTCATAAAGGGTTACGTCGATGCAAGTTTTGACACTGATCCAGATGACTCTAAGTCTCAATCTGGATATATATTGAAAGTGGGAGCAATTAGCTAGAGTAGCTCCATGCAGAGCATTGTTGACATAGAAATTTGCAAAATACATGCGGATCTGAATGTGGCAGACCCGTTGACTAAAATTATCTCACAAGCAAAACATAATCACACCTTAGTACTCTTTGGGTGTTAATCACATAAGCGATGTGAACTAGATTATTGACTCTAGTAAACCCTTTGAGTGTTGGTCACATAATGATGTGAACTATTGGTGTTAAATCACATGGCAATGTGAACTAGATTATTGACTCTAGTGCAAGTGGGAGACTGAAGGATATATGCCCTAGAGGCAATAATAAAGTTATTATTTATTTCCTTATTTCATGATAAATGTTTATTATTCATGCTAGAATTGTATTAACCGGAAACATAATACATGTGTGAATACATAGACAAACAGAGTGTCACTAGTATGCCTCTACTTGACTAGCTCGTTAATCAAAGATGGTTATGTTTCCTAACCATAGACAAAGAGTTGTTATTTGATTAACGGGATCACATCATTAGGAGAATGATGTGATGGACTTGACCCATTCTGTTAGCTTAGCACTCGATCGTTTAGTATGTTGCTATTGCTTTCTTCATGACTTATACATGTTCCTATGACTATGAGATTATGCAACTCCCGTTTACCGGAGGAACACTTTGTGTGCTACCAAACGTCACAACGTAACTAGGTGATTATAAAGGAGCTCTACAGGTGTCTCCAAAGGTACATGTTGGGTTGGCGTATTTCGAGATTAGGATTTGTCACTCCGATTGTCGGAGAGGTATCTCTGGGCCCTCTCGGTAATGCACATCACCTAAGCCTTGCAAGCATTGCAACTAATGAGTTAGTTGCGAGATGATGTATTACGAAACGAGTAAAGAGACTTGCCGATAACAAGATTGAACTAGGTATTGAGATACCGACGATCGAATCTCGGGCAAGTAAAATACCGATGACAAAGGGAACAACGTATGTTGTTATGCAGTCTGACCGATAAAGATCTTCGTAGAATATGTAGGAGCCAATATTAGCATCCAGGTTCCGCTATTGGTTATTGACCGGAGACGTGTCTCGGTCATGTCTACATTGTTCTCGAACCCGTAGGGTCCGCACGCTTAAGGTTTCGATGACAGTTATATTATGAGTTTATGAGTTTTGATGTACCGAAGGAGTTCGGAGTCCCGGAGATCGGGGACATGACGAGGAGTCTCAAAATGGTCGAGACGTAAAGATCGATATATTGGACGACTATATTCGGACATCGGAAAGGTTCCGAGTGGTTCGGGTATTTTTCGGAGTACCGGGGAGTTACGGGAATACGAGAGAAGAAGTATATGGGCCTTATTGGGATTTAGGGGAGAGGGAGAGGCAGGCCGCGCGCCCCCCAAGGCCTAGTCCGAAGTGGACTAGGGGGAGGGGCTGCGCCCCCTCCTTCCTTCTCTTCCCTCTTCCCCTTCCTTGTCTCCTACTCCTACTACATGGAAGGACTCCTAGTTGGACTAGGAGAGGGGGAATCCTACTCCCGGTGAGAGTAGGACTCCCCTAGGGCGCGCCATAGAGAGGGTCGTTCCTCCCCTCCTCCACTCCTTTATATACGGGGGCAGGGGCACCCCATAGACACACAAGTTGATCTTCGTGATCGTTCTCTTAGCCGTGTGCGGTGCCCCCCTCAACCATAATCCTCGATAATATTGTAGCGCTGCTTAGGCGAAGCCCTGCGACGGTAGAACATCAAGATCGTCACCATGCCATCGTGCTGACGGAACTCTTCCCCGACACTTTGCTGGATCGGAGTCCGGGGATCGTCATCGAGCTGAACGTGTGCTAAAACTCAGAGGTGCCGTAGTTTCGGTGCTTGATCGGTCGGGCCGTAAAGACGTACGACTACATCAACCGCGTTGTTATAACGCTTCCGCTTTTGGTCTACGAGGGTACGTAGACAACACTCTCCCCTCTCGTTGCTATGCATCACCATGATCTTGCGTGTGCGTAGGAAATTTTTGAAATTACTACGTTCCCCAACAGCCCTAGGGTCACGTGTCGTTGCCTAGACCGACCCCATGTTGGGCTGGCCAACGCGCATCTCTAAAACTGCTAGACACCTCTTTGATTGGAGCTTCTGTGGCAGGCTGGATGAACCCTATTACTCTTGTGTGGAGTAGGTGCCTTCAGCGCCCATTACAGTGTTTTCCACAACCGGCACACACTGCAACGCCATGTTGGGCTGGCCCGTTTATCCTTTCATTTTTTTGTTTTAAACTGCAAAAAAGAAGAGCATGCATGTGACCTGAACACACGACTTGCGGTTTACAGTTTCCTACAGTAGCCACCTCATGGTGGTTTGGAGCATCAGAATGTTGATTGGTAAAAGTGAGTAGGTAGATATGTCGTTCTCTCGGGCAAATGGGGTTGCCAGATTAGTTGTGGGAGTGATTGACATTGATGTGTTATCGGAGTATGTGCCATGGTACTAAAAGAGTCTTGGGTATTATTTGGTCAACGCGCATCTCTAAACTGCTAGACACCTTTTTGATTGGAGCTTCTGTGGCAGGCTGGGCAAACCCTATTACTCTTGTGTAGAGTAGGTGCCTTTAGCGCCCATTACAGTGTTTTCCACAACCGGCGCACACTACAATGCCATGTTGGGCTAGCCCGTTTATCCTTTCATTTTTTTGTTTTAAACTACAAAAAACAAGAGCGTGCATGTGACCCGAACACACGACTTGCCGACAGTAGCCACCTAGACATTTAAAGTGATGTGATTTGTTACATTCTCTTTTCTCTTTTCTTCCTTCTTCCTTTTTTATGTTTCATTTTCATTTTTATTTTTCCTTTTTTTCTTGTTCCTTTTTTCTTCCTTCTTTCAAAATGCGCAACATTTTTAATCAAAATTGATGACAAAATGGATGAACCTTTTCAAATCCATGAACCTTTTTCCAAATCAAGTGAACGTTTTTCAAATTTTTGAAAAAATCAAATTTGATGAATTTTTTTTTGAATTGGTGAACTTTTTAATCAAAATCGATTAACTTTTTCCAAATCTGTGAACTCATTTGAAAAATCCAGTGAACTTTTTTCAAAATCCGGTGAACTTTGTTCAAATTCGTGAACATTTTTCAAAATTAATATCTTTTTAAAAATTGAGGAACTTTTCTAGAATTTGTGAATTAATTTTCAAAAATAAGTTTTATTTTTCAAATAATTTATAATTGGACTAACAAGAAGGGTCAAATTGCGCTCCTTTCGGATATAATACATGAAAGTCATCGTGGTGCAGTGGTTATTGCGCTAATTGGGTCGACGATGACATGCGAGTTTGATCCCCACATCTCGCAATTTTTTTTTCTCGCTGGATGCTAGTGATGCTGGGCCGGCCCAGTAGCGATCGCCTTCGAGCACCAACTTAGGTGAGCGGCGCTGGGGGCGCCGAAATGGAGCGCCCGACGGACTACTCCTAAAACCAAGTCATGGGCCGCATGCCCACTGGGCCCAAAGCCCACCCCCTCGTGACGGTGCTCTAGCCCAACAAAGGCCAGCAGAGAATTCAACGCGCCGCCAAATCCACCACTGGATCCATCGTCATCGCCAGCGGCCGCACCACGATGATCTCGCTACATATCTGACTTGGGTAAAGCTTATTTTTCAATTTTGGTAGACGCCATATTTAGAGAGACATCAACAAATTCCCAAAGGAATAGGTGAAATGCTAGTGTTTACCTCAAAGGAATTTCCATAATTCAACACCGTTTGTCCACTTTGAATGGACTGATCAAAGGGTGTGAACAAACAAATTGTACTTATATGCCAAAACACTTAAGACTGGAAAAGGAAAAACAGAAAAATCCGGCTAGAGGGGCACGTACCCTGGTAGAATATGTACTCATCATTTGTAACGACTATATTCCTATACCGTTATACCGTTATTCGCAACACTATATTTCTATACTATTATGCTAGAAGGTAGCACAGATTCTATGCAGTTGATTTTTTTTTGCGGGAGGGTAATTGATTTTCATCTGTGAAGAAAATGGTGTTGAGAAGTTTGTTCTATGTACCTTTTTATCCTATGAGCATACTTTTTAAGTATTGTTTTGTTGCAAATACAGATAAAATGCCGCTGAAAGTTTGTCACATTCCAACTTCATAATCTTCATACTCGTCTAACCATGTAATCGCAGGGTTTGCCATCCAAACAAATTTTGCTACACTAGTAGAAAACAGGGCTTTGGTCACGGGGCAATATTCACATTAGTCCCGGTTCAGTCACGAACCGGGACTAATGTGAGCATTGGTCCCGGTTCGTGCGGCTAAGGCTTTAGTCCCGGTTCACCTGAGCCCTTTAGTCCCGGTTTGAGACACGAACCGAGACTAAAGGGTGTGATGCCCTTTAGTCCCGGTTTGTCTCTCAAACCGGGACTAAAGATTCTTTAGTCCCGGTTTGAGACACGAACCGGGACTAAAGGGTGTGATGCCCTTTAGTCCCGGTTTGTGTCTCAAACCGGGACTAAAGGTCCCATTTTCAAACTCTACCCCCCAGTGGATCGCCTTTTTTGTTTTGAAAAAATCAAAAGAAAATGATAAAAACTTCAAAAAATAAAATCCTTCGAGAGGTAGTTATATTACTACATCTACTAGTTAGGAAAATTTAAAAACTTAAATTTGGACATGTTTTGCAAAAAATATAGGGAAAATGTAAAACGGCTATAACTTTTGCATACGATGTCGGAAAAAACGTATAATATATCAAAATGTTCGGAACGAAAATCCGCATCCGATGGAGACCGCCTACGACCTGTTTGCAATTTTTTAGAATCCTCAAATTCTAAAAGGAAAAAAAGTTATGCTCAAATTTCAGTGTTTTTGAATTTTTGTTAAATCTAGTCAAACTATGGTCAAACTACTTATTCAAGAAGTATTAGTGTTACTAAATAATTATTCAAGAATATTAGTGTTACTAAATAATTATTTCAGTTTTTTTGAATTTTGGTCAACTATGGTCAAACTACTTATTCAAAAATATTAGTGTTACTAAATAATTATTGATTTTAAAACAATAGTTTCAAACTCAAACAGTGAAATGTGTGACTTCATGCTCAAGCTAAATTCCTGAGGGTTAATAGGATTGGCATCTTACTATTGTCAGGAAAACAACAAGTGCAGACTTGAAAACGAGGGAGAATAGAACCCGGAAGTTAAGCATGCTCAGGCTGGAGTAGTGACAGGATGGGTGACCGTTCAGGATGTTAGATGATTTGAAATGATGAGGGGTGATTAGAGATTAAAAGTTAAATTGAGCAGTGATGAGGGGTGATTAGAGATTAGAGGTTAAAATAATTCAGAAATTTGAAACTAAAAAAATTCAAAAAAATTCAAAAAAAAACCATAAAATTTCTTTTAGTACCGGTTGGTGTTACCAACCGGGACTAAAGGTGGACCTCCAGGCAGCGGCCACGTGGAGGGCCTTTAGTCCCGGTTCCAGTTAGAACCGGGACTAAAGGGGGAGGCTTTAGTACCGACCCTTTAGTCCCGGTTCATGAACCAGGACTAAAGGCCCTTTATGAACCGGGACTAAAGGCTTTTTTTCTACTAGTGCTATTGAAAGCTTGCTGAAATTCCATGAGTCAATTCAATGAAAAACCAAATAAACGAATTCACATTCATGCCCATTTCAATTTCCTTGCCGAATTGGTATTCAAGTCAATTCAATACAGACATCCAAACAGAGTGTTATGTCTTCTGCAGTGCTATTTTTTTTATTTGTGGGGTCTTCTATACTGTTGTTAAATAGGAAGTAACGAAGTATACATATAGCATTCGCCTGAAATTGCATCAGCAAATTGAACACATTTCACGCCATTAGGTGAGAGACACAATTTGAAAATGACAAGAAACGAGATAAGGGAGAATGCTGAGGTACTGAAATTACAAATTGCTAGCAAATCGACATTAGTGTGATGGCTTATACTATGTATCTCACTTCACATTCCTTGAGGCCAATATACATCTCTTTTCTTGAATGACCCGTTCAAGAACAAAACTTTACCGGTAATGCAAACTTTATAAATTATATTTCCATGTAGAGCATCAAAATCTAAAAAACTAAAAGGATCTGCTTGTGAGAGACAACAATCACACAAGGTCAAGACTAACGCAGACACTTGAAACCAGTATTATCTATTACCCCTATTAAAGGAAGAGAGGGCGAAGAACTAATTCATCCTATCCATCAAATTCTACGATCTGATGGTCTACACCCCCATCAAACTAAACGTGTTTGATGCTTTAATTACCCACCATGCCATTACTTTAATTAATTACCCACCCTGCCATTTCGTTAACCCTCTCCTTGTCTACGCACGAACAAAACCAAACCGCCGCCGTCTCTCGACCACGCCACACGCCTCGCCCCACCTATTCCCCACAGCCTCCACCTCTGCCTCCATCTCCACGCGCCGCCGGACCGTCGCGCCCACGCTCCAGGCGCACGGCCGCCTCCACCACGCGCCACCCGGACCGCCGACCGCCACGCCCACGCTCCAGGCGCACGGCCGCGTCCTCCACGCGCCGCCCGGACCGCCGACCACCGCGCCCACCCTCCAGACACATGGACGCGTCCTCCACGCGCCGCCCGGACCGCCGACCGCCGCGCCCACGCTCCACCGTACAGACGCGACCTCCAGGCGCCTCCCGGATAGGCGCCGCCTGAAGTCCACCCTACAGGTGCCTTCCGCCCATATTCTGGTTGCAGTGACCATTTTTTGTTTAATTGTTCGCATGTTCAATACCACACCCCCGCTCTCAGATCCAGGCTGCTCGTTGGTGCCGAGCCCCAGCGTAGCACCCACCGTCTCCATCTCCTGCGTCAGGACGCTGTTCCCACGGCCCTCCGACAGGTTCGTGGCTAAGTCACGGCCGCCGCGATGGCAAGTACTCCATGCGCCCTCGGTCGGTCGCTGCCGTCGCCGAGCAGTCCTCCTATGATTTCGCATCTTAGTTCGCTACTGGAGATGAACAGGACCAAGAGCTGCAGAGATGGCAAGTACTCCCTCTGTAAACTAATATAAGAGTACTTGACAAGAAAGAATTACAGGCAGTTCCACCTGGAGGTGGGACAGGCTGTGGAAATTGAATGTATTGTAAAGATTTAGGATGTAAACCAGGAGGTGATCAAAGTATTGGAGGGGCTGGGATTTCGTGAAGGTCAGCTCTTTCATATTGTTTCAATTTTTTAATAACATTCTGCAATGCGTTCAATCCATAAGATTATGTACTGCACGTTAAGTCTAATTTGGCATCAAAATCTTATTAATTCATACCTGAAATAAATTGCTATTCTTTTCATTTACCAAGCCTCATGGTATGTTTACTCGTGTGAGGACAATCTCTTGGTATGCTATTTCTGATACATATCCTTCCATGTGTATAGAAAATACCCATCTTCCGTTTCACTGAGAGGGGATGATACCGATGGTTCACTGCTATATTTGATGTGAAAGTGTAAATTGTGTGTCTGATTAGGCTTTCTCTTTGGTTGCTATTGGAATATATAGGAGGTTGCCTGCTTTCCTTTTATGCCATAGTTCACACCACATTTTTGTTTTTAGGCTTATGTATGAGTTGGTTTCAAGCTATGCACATGCTGCTCCAATGTATATTTACAGAAACTCCTCAAAGTTAGATTGGAGGAATGCCCATTTCTTCACCACTTCGGGGGTAAAAGTAGTATGTGGAGCAAGTTATTGCTTCCCTTCTCATTTTTTGCTGTCAAGAATCAAGTATTATACTTAATGTTTTTTTATTTTATAGCCTCATTTGTGATCTTTTTCATTTTATTCCTTGTTAATATATTCAAGGGTCTCATTGCTACTTTGTCTCGATAATTTTATATCTACTTCATGTCATCACAAATACATGTTTTTAATAGGATCCGTCTTTTCTTTGTTCTATTTTGGTCTTACCTTAAGGCCATACCACTGCAGGAAACTTGGCTTACTTGGGAGTATGATCCATGCTTTATGATGTTGTGAGTGACTTCTCGTGTTTAGTGCTTGCGGCGTAGATCAGTAGATGGAGAAGAGCCGACTTAACTGGAGTCCACACAGCACAAACGAACTAGGTAGCAATATCGAGCTACATGTGCTCACTGATCTCATTTGTTGTGCATACAATCCCCGTTTTAAATATTTTGTTTTGTACCTGTGTTGCATCTGATGTTATGCGTTTGCAAACTTGACAAGTGTGAACTACAGTTCTCTGTAGAATTTGGACTTCCAGTACTCCTCTCATATAACCTGCATTTTTGCGTATGTTTAATCTCTTATGGGCTGATTTTTACAAACATCCAAAAACTGGGTGGGATAAAGATTTGCTGCTTGAGATCAATCTTTGAAATAGACGATGTGTGAGAATGAGTAGAGAGTTAAACTGACACTATGTGTGTTTGAGAAAATTGAGAACCTCTACTTGTCAATTGCTAAATAAATATCTAAAACACTTAAAGAGTTTTGTACATATTTCCCGTAGGAGCTTGAATAGAGAAGATAACGCTTTGGTTTTTGTTAGCGATATGAAACTTCACTGCTTATCTCTATATGAGTTGCCATCACTTATAATGAGGATGCATTTTGGTTTGACTTGGGTTTATTTATTTGCATATCACTTTTCCTACTGCGATGTGACTGAACGGTTCAGAATTTAATAACATTTCAATTTAATGCCTTTCAGAGTGTTTACATTTCTTTCAAGTGCAAGAAGGCAGTTACACTACTGAAATTATATGCGGATGAAATGCTTGGGACTACAAGATGCTACAAGGAAACTAAATGCAAAAGAAAACTATGGAGGAAGTATTACATGCAATACTAAATCTGGAGGAAGAATAAAAATCAAGGTAATGACTATATTACATCCATGGTGGCCTGAAAGAGACAAAATCAGGGGGGATGGTGAAAGTAGAGAGCTTTCTTATATTGTCTCCAAGCAAGCTGAGGAATACTATTAAGTTTCTCAAAAAAAGGAGATGAAATAAGAACCAAAATAAAAACAAAGGGAATGACAATGACCTGAAAGAGGAACTTTGAAGGTAAACCGTGATGGAGTTTTACTTGCTGAAAATACTAATGATGGTTGTGGAGCCACAATTAGTGATGATGAAGAAGATGTAGTCGGTTGTGGGATGAGGAAAACTGCGAATATCCTGAACATACAAACAAAACATGTAAACTGGGAGTACTGCCAGTTTAGGAGCAAAGTAACCATTACTAGAGTAATGAATCTGAGAAATTAGTTGTTGAACTTGAGAACTGTTGTAATTCTTGACAATGAGATGGTCTTATTTTTTGTCCCAGTAAAGGTTGGAGGTAGAATCAACTTCAAGCTCGAGTACCCAATGGTAGAGAAATAGAAAGGAGGCACAAGATGGAAGTATGAACTCTCGCAGTAACATTTTTAATTTTCCAAGTTATGTTGATGATGTTAAGGTTAATGGACAACTCTACAGGAACTTAGTAGAACACAAGCTTTTGTTGTTGAGTTCAATATAAGGTGTCCTGTGTATTTTTTAAGGTGTCATGTTTCTCAAGAGAATACATCTGCACGTAAGGAACCAGCTAATAAATGAACTAGCTCACAAGCAGTCTTTGCTTTTGCTTCATTGATTTCATTGTAGCATAGTTCTATTCATATTTCTGATACTTATTTTTTCTGTATCACTTACAATTTTCGTTTAGCAAAGTGATGTCCCTCTTGAATAATCATATGCTGCTGTCAGTTCAAACATTGCACTTAGCAAATTTAATCTTTTATGGGATTGGATGTGATTTTCTCTTCCCTTATACTAATTCTAACATTAATGGGATATTGCGTACAATGTTCTAATGCTAAGCTGTTGTAAGTACTCGGTTATCAAAAAAACTTGTAAGTACTCACTGTGGTTTCAGCATGATGCTTGGTATATGGAGTTTATAGTATTAATCTGATGCATAAGCCTTTCCAAATTAATTCAACATGTCTGCTCTGGTTTTACTTTCTTTTCTTCTCTCATCCTTAAGTTTCTTGCTTGTGTTACTATGAAGGATGTGCAAGAGAGTTGATGCCTGCCGAGTTCCAACTCTGAAGGATGTGCATCTCATTTTACTTAAAGCAAGCACTCCAAGTAGCAAATCCCGAATGGAATGATGTTTCTTTTTCCTCTGGCATCGTCGATTACCAGCTTGTGTTCCAAAAAGCACAGAGAGGCGACTACCTTTGAAATCCACTAAAGCAACTTATTTAGTTTTTTTAACGCTCAAGATAATGATAATGCATTTATCTACATGAACTTGTCTGATTATTTTGCTTTTATTTTATTGCACTCATGGAATGCGAAAGAACTAAATCAACCAATTTGCAGGGTCAATATTCGTTGTTTCACGATTTTTCATTCTGCTATGCGAAAACTCCAAAATATTGACTTACTATTTTCATTCAGGATGGTGACCAGATAAGGAAGCAATTTTTGGTGCACCTACTCAACTACATCAACAATGAAGCTGCACACAACATTCCGGATACTTACGTGAATTCATTAGCCTTATTAGGAAATACTGGGATAATTGTTTTGGCTCTATGCACATGACGAGTCGATGATACATTAAGGTTGTGTTTGGCTGCTCAGTTTTTTTTAAGTATTTGGAGAATACTATGGTTTTCTCATAAACCACAGATTTCAAAACTTTGAGCTGTTTGGCTTCAACAAATAGTTTTATAAACCATAGTATCTCTAATACCATGGTTTTTTGGTAGTATTTAATAAAGAGATCTTCACCACTTTTTTACAAACTGAAAAAACCGTGGTTTTTAAAAACTGAAGAATTAATTGTACTGAGGTTCTCGGTTACTACTGTTTTGAGAAAACTATGTTGCCAAACTAGGCCTGTAGTGTTTTCTTGATTTGTAATAGTACTTTTGAGTGTAATCAAAATATCTTTATGTGCATGTTAATTCTGACATATGTTTGTCATATTAATTGAGATATGCATTTGCACATGCACGCTTACTAGTTCCTTGCAAGAGAGAGCACAGAACACAAGAACGAAGAGATTTGCGCCGCGTGAACTTCTCACGGCTTTTCTTCTGCTTCTATTATTCATTCAAGGTACAAGGTAGTGGGCCTCGCGGCCGCAAAACGCCGTGACCCATTCAGCGTCTTGCTACATAACGACTTGGTTCTTGCAGGGACTTGACGACTTATTAGGACGCAACCCAAACAGACTCGACATCGGCCAAACTAAGACAAGACGTGCTGTAAACACACAAGCCGCCACAATTGTTTATTTGGAAAGGGAAACATTCACTATGATTTACGTATTCCCTTCCGATGTAAAATAATTGTCGCAGTTTTGTATTAAGTTTGAACTAATCTAGTAGCAAACTGCGACACTTATTATGGATCAGAGAGAGTACGATATACCAGTAACGGGTGACAATTTATTCATGGTCTGCTGTACGTATTTGCATTTCCGTGCTCCAAGTATCATCATGTCCGGCTTATCATGGATACTTCCCGTTCCCGTAACCCGCCGCCTGGGTTGCCCGTGTAGGTACCGTGTATCCCTTCACGTTGTTCAAAGCACCGGCTGTAGGTTCACGAATAGTCCGATTAAGTTACAGCTATATTAGACACGAGGAAAGGGACACTGGATGACACTGAGAGGCAGAGAGTTGATGATGATACCTCTGGCAGCGAGCGCATCCTGCGCGACGAAGGCGAGCGAGGCCAGGATCACGCACAGGAAAGCGGCGAAGTTCTTGAGCAGAGCCATTGTTAAAGGAAGGACGCTTGTATTTTCGCTGTGCTTGGAAGCAATGCCTCGGGGCCTACGTACTTATACGCAAATCCGACGCAGCATGAGGACCAGGAATGTGTAACTAGTATAAAACATGTGTAACTAGTATAAAAAATGTCGAAATAGGGTAAAAACCAGAATTTACTCTTTTGAAAATGTCAACAAATGAGATTAGCAGGAATGCTGAGATACCCAAATTACAAATTGCTAGCAAATCAACATTAGGGGGGAGGGGGTATTTGTTTTCTCCAATAATGATCCGTTCAAGGTCAAATCCTTATGGGTAATGCAAACTCTATGAAAGAAATCCCAGCTCCATGCATAGCATCAGAACTAAGAAAAAACAAAACTGATTTTGTGAGAGAATAATCAAACGAGATCAGATTCACGCAGGCACTTGAAACCAGTACTTGTTCTTTTTCTTCTTCTTTGTTTTCTTTACGGGGAGCTAGTACTTGTTCTTGCAAAACAGAATACAAAACACATGAGTGAAGAGATTTGCGCCGCGCGAACTTGTCGTGGCAGCTTTTCTTCTCATTCCAGTATTCATTCAAGGTACAAGGAGTAAGAGCTTCATCGGCCGGTGCAGGCTCCATGGCCCATCGACAGCGATATCGGCGTCACAGTCCTTGAGAGCACAATCAATCACAGCGATATCAGCATTTGCCATCCATCGTGTAAAAGATCCGGAGCAACGGGAAGGGAAGTTTGTGCGAGCAAGTTTCACGGAAACAAAGGTAGGGCATGAACGCGCAGATCGGATAAGGCTAAGCGGCAAAAGCGGTGCGTGGGCTGTGTGGGCCAGCACAAGGACGCGTGGCACGTATACGAGACGGCTTACACCGAATTAAAATCAGTCGGGCAAATTCAAGACTTTTCCAATCTTTATGGGTAATGCAAACTCTATGAAAGAAATCCCAGCTCCATGCATAGCATCAGAACTAAGAAAAAACAAAACTGATTTTGTGAGAGAATAATCAAACGAGATCAGATTCACGCAGGCACTTGAAACCAGTACTTGTTCTTTTTCTTCTTCTTTGTTTTCTTTACGGGGAGCTAGTACTTGTTCTTGCAAAACAGAATACAAAACACATGAGTGAAGAGATTTGCGCCGCGCGAACTTGTCGTGGCAGCTTTTCTTCTCATTCCAGTATTCATTCAAGGTACAAGGAGTAAGAGCTTCATCGGCCGGTGCAGGCTCCATGGCCCATCGACAGCGATATCGGCGTCACAGTCCTTGAGAGCACAATCAATCACAGCGATATCAGCATTTGCCATCCATCGTGTAAAAGATCCGGAGCAACGGGAAGGGAAGTTTGTGCGAGCAAGTTTCACGGAAACAAAGGTAGGGCATGAACGCGCAGATCGGATAAGGCTAAGCGGCAAAAGCGGTGCGTGGGCTGTGTGGGCCAGCACAAGGACGCGTGGCACGTATACGAGACGGCTTACACCGAATTAAAATCAGTCGGGCAAATTCAAGACTTTTCCAATCTTTATGGGTAATGCAAACTCTATGAAAGAAATCCCAGCTCCATGCATAGCATCAGAACTAAGAAAAAACAAAACTGATTTTGTGAGAGAATAATCAAACGAGATCAGATTCACGCAGGCACTTGAAACCAGTACTTGTTCTTTTTCTTCTTCTTTGTTTTCTTTACGGGGAGCTAGTACTTGTTCTTGCAAAACAGAATACAAAACACATGAGTGAAGAGATTTGCGCCGCGCGAACTTGTCGTGGCAGCTTTTCTTCTCATTCCAGTATTCATTCAAGGTACAAGGAGTAAGAGCTTCATCGGCCGGTGCAGGCTCCATGGCCCATCGACAGCGATATCGGCGTCACAGTCCTTGAGAGCACAATCAATCACAGCGATATCAGCGTTTGCCATCCATCGTGTAAAAGATCCGGAGCAACGGGAAGGGAAGTTTGTGCGAGCAAGTTTCACGGAAACAAAGGTAGGGCATGAACGCGCAGATCGGATAAGGCTAAGCGGCAAAAGCGGTGCGTGGGCTGTGTGGGCCAGCACAAGGACGCGTGGCACGTATACGAGACGGCTTACACCGAATTAAAATCAGTCGGGCAAATTCAAGACTTTTCCAATCTTTATGGGTAATGCAAACTCTATGAAAGAAATCCCAGCTCCATGCACAGCATCAGAACTAAGGAAAAACAAAATTGATTTTGTGAGAGAATAATCTCTCCAGACCAGACTCACGCGGGCACTTGAAACTAGTACTTGTTCTTTTTCTTCTTCTTTTTTTCTTTGCGGGGAGCTAGTATGTACTCCCTCTGTCCGAAAATACTTGTCATCAAAATGGATAAAGAGAGATGTATCTAGAACTAGAGTACGTCTAGATACATCTTCTTTTATCCATTTTGATGACAAGTATTTCCGGACGGAGGGAGTACTTGTTTTTGCAAGAGAGAATACAAAACACATGAGTGAAGAGATTTGCGCGGCGGCTTTTCTTCTCATTCCAGTATTCATTCAAGGTACAAGGTAGTGTCCAGCTATATAACGACTGTAACTTACTTCATGCAGAGACTTGATAACTTTGATGCGACCCGAAGAGACTCGGCCTAGGCCAAACTCAGACGACGCGTGAGGTAAGCTAGCACACAAGCCGCCACAAGGGAAACTCAATAACAATATAAAACGGTGCATCACTATGCTTTGCTATATATCAGCAACTTGTGCAAATTTATTCATGCTCCGCCGTACGTATTTGTATTCCGGTGCTCCAAGTATCATCGTCTCCGGCCTATCATGGAGGAGAATTCCCATAACCACCGGGTGGGGCCTGGTAGGTACCCCCGTATCCGTATGGCCAAGGCTGTGGAAGTGAAAGCCATGCTGGGATGCGTACGTAGCTGCGCTCGAGGTCTGTCCCTGGAAGGAGCTGCTGTGTCCACCGCGACTTGTTTGTCTGTGTGCGCACCAGTCCAGGAGCTCCACGCCTGCGTAGCGTACAAATGTAGCACCAGTCCAGGCGGCCATTTCCACAAGAAGTCCACGAGTCCAAGGCTCTGGTTGTGATTGTGCAAGCTCTGGCCTCTGGCGACGGCCATTTCCACAAGAAGTCGTTCGAGGCCAGCGTGTGGACACACCCACCATGCACGTCTTTTTCTTGACCCTTCGGGGAGCAAGGAGCCTTACACAGTAGTGCGTGTTTATCCTGAGCCTTTTTTGCAGGACTAAAATGAGAGGCATGTAGGCCGTCAATGCTTTGATTTCCACGCATTACTTCTTCAGTTTTTTTTTAAAAAAAATTGGCACCTAAGGATCTCTAGTCATTATAAAAGATTGCCAGTTAAATAACAGGAAATCAGACTAAAACCAACACAACAACCCATGCAGGGCAACACCGGCCGACCTGGCCAGCCACACAAAAATTCAAAACCACCACAGTGAAGAAACACAAAGTCGAGGTTGTCACCAAGTGTGATCATATCATCACTCCTCCATAAATATGCTAGTCCAACTTTACCATCAACTTCTACCAACGGAGCCCTCGTCACCAAATGCCAGAGCCGATGCCGGCCCATGCCAAACAGTCGGCAACCAATGCAGGCGCCCAAACAACTCCGACTAACCAATAAGAAAAGACAAGCCCGACTAACAAAGCCATCAAAATAGAGAAGAATTGTGCAGAGCTGGCGCCAACAAACACTTCCATGAAGACGACCAGCCACCTGTCATCATCATCACTAGGCACCTCCAAGGCAGCTTTGACTCTGTGACGACATGGAGAGACCAAGAAGAAACCTATCGAGCATGATAGGATGAAACCGATCCTACACCGTTGGCCATCATCATCGCTACCAACCTTGATGCTAGAATTAATTCAAGGTATGCGGTTGATCCATCGAGGAACAAACAATCACAGCACAATGACGACACTGAGATTTGTTAACAAGGTTCGGCGAACTCGCCGACTCCCTGGGGCAATGACTACGTGGGTTGCCTCCTCATATATAAGAGGCCAAGGGTACAACGTGTCCGACTCCGACACTACATGCATCCTACCCACACTACAACACCAAGTCCAAACGTAACACAACTCGTACACAATATTCGACACAAATTTAACACTTGACGCCGCACCATCACACTGCCAGTCGGGGACCTGCCAACCGTAATGCCATGAGCGTCTAGCACATGAAGAGCACAAATGTGATTGATGGGTCTTCATGATAATGCCCCAAAGAGGGAAGTCGTGATGCTGACGCCGTCGCTTGGCCCGACCGGGCCTTAGGTTTTCACCGAAAGAACTGGATCCAAGGAGGAAAAACAACATCCATGGACGTCGATGCCGTAAGACGAAGAGCTTGGCAAGCTTTCACACGAAGCACCGCCCAACACCACACCCCCATGCACCACACCTTTGCTAGCCTGCACACCTCCCACGAAGCCACTGCCGTGACCATGCAGGAGCCACCACAACCTTGCCACCGGTCAAAAAATAAAACCAGGCGAGACCGAACCATAAAAAAGAAAAGAGAGAGAGACAATGGACATTCCACAAAGGTAGTACTATGTGGTATTCATGGTTTTAGTAATGCAACCATTACAACATAACCGATAGCGCCAAATCAAACACTAATATTGTTCTCGTTGCGAACCAACATGTGGTTGGATGGTTAGAGGAACTGTGGTATCCCTGGATTTAAGTCCTGGTGCTCGCATTTTTCCTGGATTTATTTCAGAATTTCCGGTGATGTGCTTTCAGTGGGAGGTGATGTTCCCGTTGACGACGAGGCGCCTACGGTGACTTCGCAAATCTCAAAATGATATGCCGGGTTAGTCTTTCGGAGGTGCTCATGGGGGTAGGTTGTGCGTGTATATGCGTTCATAAGGGTGAGTATATGCGCGTTTATATGAGCGCTTACGTCTGTATTGTGTTCAAAAAAGATATTGTTCTTGTTAGTTCACGGTCAGAAAGAAGATACTCTTCTCGTCAGTTCACTGTCAAAAATGAGATACTCTTCTCGTTAGTTCACTGTCAAAACGGTGTGAGAAAAGGTGCAAGTTCATGTGTATGATATGTAAATGTGTGTGAGCATCTATGTTGTAGTTGATGTTTTTAAAGAAAAGACATTGTTATCGTGAGTTCATCATAAAGGGAAGGGGGCCACACACCAAGCCGTGCGTGTGTGTGTTTACCTTTGATATTCAAGCACGCAATCCGTCATATGTTTTTAGCAAACATATTAACTGTGAATTAATTCAATGTAAAACAAAGTAACTACTTCCTATGTTTTTATGTTTAGGGACTCCTGACTCACCTTCCCCAATGCCGGCCCTAGACTACCTCCGTCACCATCCTTCCCCGCCGCTGCCGGAGGAGGCCGTCGGTGCTGATGGCGACGGCGGGGCGCACTCGTCCAGCTCTCCTTCCTTCCTTTCCCGGGTTGACTGGTCTCCTTCTGCAGCCAATTTGCGATCTGCATACCTAGATCTCCTGCCATGTGCGCTGCTGCGGGCGCTGAAGGCTAGTCATAGTGGGAGTAACTTAGCTAGTAACATAACACATCCCGAGAGAAGTTTGCTTATGTGGCACTTAGTTAATGAGAAGAGAGATGTTTGGAGTAACATATTATGTTATCATCACATAGCGCTTTCCAAGAAATGTTGAGTCTATAAGCTAATAAATGCAACCATATATGATACTATTTCTATGACACTTTGCACTATGAAAGTAGTAACATAGACTAGTGTCATATGTATGACACTAGTCTAAGTTACTCTCCACTATGACCAGCCGAAGAAGGCAGCTCCACTGGGCAGTCTATGCATGGCACACGTGGTGCTGTGGCACGGTGGATGGCATGAGGTCGACCCAGATCTGCTGAGGTGCGTTGCGGGCGGGCTGGATTCGTCAAGATCTGGCCTGTGGTGGCTTACAGGCGGCCGGTGGTGGTGCTCCGGAGGTGCTGATCAGTGGATGGATGAATGCAGCTCTGATCCGCTCGGCTCCTTTCGGGATGTGTGCCCCATTGGTGGCCGTTTGTGCGGCGATCTGCGTCGTGTTTTGGTCGTGTACCGGATAGGCGGATCTCGGCTGGCTCAATCTAGTGGTGGTGCGTGTGACTTGGCGGACGGGCTTCACGTGCCAAGCTACCATGTGCCTCCCACCCTCACGACGGTTCGTCTTCATTGGATACCCGTTGTGCCCTGGTGGTGGGCGGGGTGTGCCACGCATCGGCGCAGGTGCTTGCTCATACGGTCGTTGTCTGCGCTGTCAGATATGTTGTCTCAGGCTCTCAGCAAATGCGGTCCGTCATTCCTGTGATGATCAAGACATTGCAGCAAGACTTCTTCATGGCAAGCTAGTGGTGGCAACACATAGGACTTCGTCTATGGTGGTGCTTTTTGAATACCAAGTCTCTAGTTCTAGGGTAAAAACCCTAGGTCCGGCCTTCACTGGTCGTACCTGGCAGTGACGATTTATGCACCTTTGTTGAAGGCATTGTTTGGAGCTTACTCGGTTCTTCTCTTCTGGATGAAAATCCATGATCTAACCTATGTGGCTATATCCGGCGACGACTGTGCTCATGCATTGTTTCTTTGTTAAAGGCGTCGCTATTGGGAGAACCTTTTCGTCGTCCGGGTGTTGTCAATGGCAGTGGTATTAGTTGATGTTTTGTTGTAGTGGGTCGTTCGCATCACCTTGACACCTATGTTTTTCTTTTTCTCTTTGTCTGTGTGCATCTTAGTCGTGCAGTGGCCGGGTATGTACTCGTTGTGATTGTATCCGCTTGATGCGACAATATGAGTCAATAAAGAATGCCTTTTATCGAAAATATTTTTATTTATTTCACATCATATAGATTTGATATTGTAAATGTTCATATTTTTCGATAAACTTGGTTAAACTTTATAAATTTTGAATTCAGTCAAAACTAACATGCGGAGTAAATAAAAACAAATGTGGTATCATGTTTGGACATTTCATTCAAAAATAACATCATTGGCCGAACCATAAGCCTATATAGGCTATTATAGACTGTCCTATTTTTAATCCCACCTAGTTAGCATACCTAATAAAATATCCTTGAAAGATCATTTAAAACTCAAAAGATTGTGATTTGTTTGCACTTAAAATGTTTTTTATAAACTTTGAATTGTGTGCACTTAATTGCCATCCCACTTAATCTGTATGTTGTGCTCGCTAATACGCAGGGACCAGTTGGATCATGGTTCAACAAATTTTCTTTCAAAAAAGACGTGAAATATAGCACTGCTGACACTTGACTATATAGTACAGACAATCATACATTGAATCTCGCAACTGTATATTATTATTTTGCATGTCATAGGCATTTCGAAAGAGCAAACGTAACTTGCAACTTTTGAGAGCCAGCCGCTCAAGGGCAGGGTAGCAAACGCCAGAGAGTTTGCAGTCCGTTGCCAAGGTTACAGTCGTCCAGGACCAGGCTTTTTAGGTCGGGGAACACACAGGGTTCATCCAACACTGCCTGCAGTAGCACGGCGTGCGTACGTGCCACTTCCTGGAAACCATGTAGGTGCAAGCTGGTAGCATTGCACAGAAAGCCGAGGATGCTGCATATATTGGTGATCACAGGACGTGTAGTGTCTGGTTCGTCATCGTTGTCGTCCTCCTAGCTCCACGGCTGAGGAGTCTCGTCGAGTAGGCGGATGGATGCTTTGGCAAGACAAGGTAGCTCCTCCATGGTGAAGTTCAAGTTGGCGAGACGGGCGAGCGGGAACTCGAACCGCAACGACGCCAGGCCAGGAGCGGCGATGTGGCCAAACATCTCGTATGTGGGATTACTCACCTGGGAGTCATAGACGACGGTGAGGTTCGTCAGCGTGTCGGACGCAATGTAGCCGAGGGCACTGTTCCTGATCTCCAGGTCTTGCAAGACGGGGAGGAGGCTGTCGGTGCCGAAGAGATCCCCGATGGCCTCACGGAGGAGAACGTTGTCGAGTGGATCTTGGTGAGGCGCCCAAGGCTGGGGCCGACGTTGGAGAAATAAGATGGTTGCTCCAACGGGATACCGTCGACGGTGATGTCGATTCCCACCGGTGATAGCCTCAGGCCGTGCCGGCGTTTACCGGGACAAGAATTGGGTTCTTGCCGGGGGCCATGTTCCTTGGCAATATTTTTTACCGGGATCCCTTTTATTCTGACCTTTGTGGTCATGTAACCTTTGAACCTTGTATTCCTCCTTCATTAATGATACGAGGCAAATCTATACGAGGCAAATCTTTTGCCTCTGTTTAAAAAAATTAATATGGGCCAATCCGTTAATGCAAGATTCATAATTATGTGTGTCATCAACGTTTCAAGGCTTTGACGGCTGTGCAAACGTGTGTTGTGTTTTTTTTTTCAGGGGGGGGGGGGGGGGGGGGGGGGGTGTTATCGTATTTACCCAAAAAATCTTGAATGGTCAACTACTCAATATATTTCCAAGCAGATAGCCATGGTGTCGAAGAAGGTCATTTGATTAACAGCAGGGTGTTGAAGAAGGTCATTCTCAATGAAAATTAAAGTGGGGAATCCCCCCCCCCCCAACCACCCGGCAATGTTTAAAAGAAAAATGTCTCCATATCTTTCTTCATAAGGAGGTACACATATCGATGAAAAGCAAAAAAAAAAACACAATTCACGTCCACTTTCTTTGCCTTCATTCTTCATTTGGTGATTGTAGCCTGCGGTAGCTTCCTTCTTATCTTGGACCTCATCTTGTTGTTTCCAGGAATAATTTGCACCAACTTGAGGTTCGTTGCCATTGTTGCGGTCTCCAAATCTTGTTCTTCACCACTCTTCCGAGCATTTGGATGCTCTTGCCACTACACGCGCACACCGATGAAACTAGTTAGTAAACACATTAATTGTGAATTATTTCAATATACGACATAGTTACTACTCCCTCCATTTTTATTTGTTTCGCATTAGCTCTAAAGCTGAAATTTAAAAACTTTGACCAAATTCAAAAAAACTACTAGCATATACTCCCTTCGTTCCGAATTACTTGTCTTGGATTTGTCTAGATACGGATGTATCTAGACTCATTTTAGTGCTAGATACCTCCGTATCTAGACAAATCTAAGACAAGTAATTCGGAACGGAGGGAGTAGTTCTCCAAATCAATACCATTAGGCTCACTATTTGTAATTATAAATGCTAATATTTTTTGATAAACTTTGCTAAACTTTATAAAATTTTACTTTAGTCAAAACTATTATGCGGACATTTTCATTGGAGAAACAAAAAACAAAAATACCATTGGCCGAACCATAAGCCTATAGGCTACTATAGCATATCCTTTTTTAATTCCACCTAGCTAGCATACCTAATTGAATATCCTTAAAAGATCATTTAAAATTCAAAATACTATGATTTTTTAACACTATACATGTTCATTCTTTTATATGCGTGCAAAAGTTCATGCCGAAATGACAAATTGCATGCTCTGGGAGAAAATACAAATGTGCCCTTAAAATGCAAATTTGAATGGGTCTGTCTAGGACACATCTAGATGTGACATAGTTATGTCACATCTAAGCTGATTTTTACTTTGTTTGTGATCTATTTTTTTTTGTCCTAGTTTTTTTGTTTCTTATTGCTTCATTATATATTTGTGAGAGGTTAGATGTGACATCCTTAAAAAACATCTAGATGTGAATTAGACAAACTGAATTTGGATAGACTTTGAATCGTGTGCACTTAATTGCCATCCCACTTAATCTGTATGCTGTGCTGGTTAATATGCAGGAACCAGTTGGAACATGGTTGATACTTGGCTTTATATGCTAGTACTCCCTCCGTTTCGAATTACTTGTCTTGGATTTGTATAGATGCGGGTGTATCTAGACTCATTTTAGTGCTAGATACCTCCGTATCTAGACAAGTCTAAGACAAGTAATTCGGAACGGAGGGAGTACTTCCTATAAATACCATTGCGACAGTACAGATAATCATACATTGAATCTTGCAACTGTGTATTTACTATTTTGCATGTCATAAACATTTCGAAGGAGCGAACGTACCTTGCAACTTCTGAGAGCCAGCCGCTCAAGGGCAGGAGTGTTGTGTAGAAAACGCCAGAGAGTTTGCAGTCCGTCGCCAAGGTTACAATCGTCCAGAACCAAGCTTTTGAGGTTGGGGAACACGCAACAAGGTTCATCCAGCACTGCCTGCAGCAGCACGGCGTGCGTACGTGCCATTTCCTGGAAACCAGAGAGGTGCAAGCTGGTGACATTGCACAGAAAGCCGAGGAGGGTGCACAGATTGCTTATCACCGGACGTGTAGTGTCTGGTTCATCGTCGTCGTCGTCGTCATCATCGTCATCGTCCCCGCTCCACGGCTGAGGAGTCTCGTGGAGTAGGCGGATGGATGCTTGTGCAAGGCAAGGTAGCTCCTCTACGGTGGAGTCCAAGTTGGCGAGACGGGCGAGCGGCAACTCGAACCGCAGCGACGCCAAGCGAGGAGCGGCGATGTGGCCAAACATCTCGTATGTTTGTGTACTCGCCGGGGAGTCGTAGACGACTGTGAGGTTCGTCAGCGTGTCGGACACAATGTACCCGAGGGCACTGTTCCTGACCTCCAGGTCTTGCAGGACGGGGAGGAGTATGTCGGTGCCGAAGAGATCACCGATGCCCCCGATGAGGAGAACGCCGTCGAGGCGGATCTTGGTGAGGCGCCCAAGGTTGGCGCCGGTGTTGGAGAAATAGGAGGGTTGGTCCATCGGGATACCGTCGACTATGATGTCGATTCCCGCCGGTGACAGCCTCAGGCCGCGGCGAATCCACCTGCTGATCATATCCGTGCTACCGTATGGACGTCCGTCTCGACGATAGATGCGCAGCCGCAGGGTGTCCAGCGCCTCGCCGGAGAGACCATGGTGGAACTAAGAGATTGTCGGCGAAATCCTCCAGCTTGGCTATCGCATCCCTCTCTGCCTCAACCAAGCGACGATCTCGGTCACACGAATCAATCTCTGAGTTCCGATCATCATCTTGGTCCGAGGATAAGTCGGAATCCTCGTCGATCTGGATGGGGAAGTCGATCGGCGCTGTCGATGTGGATGCATGGGACGGAGCGCCAGAGGTGGCGCCACCGCCGCGACAGGGCGCTCGTGTGCACCACCTGTCGGGAGCGGAGCTGCGAGAGGATGGCGTGGAGGAGGCAGTCCGGCAGGTTGCTCAGACGGTCCCTGGCGGCGGCGGCGCGCTTTCTTCTGCCACGGGTCTCCATTCGCATACCTAAGCAACTTAGATTCGTTCGTATCCCTATACAATACCTCACGCGCGTACATCTTCCATCTATATATCCCTTTTTATGGTGTCCTAGTATTATATTTAGGGACGTGTTTCCAATTTTAAGCTGATATATCCATCCAATTCGGTATTGCCTACCAAAGGAAATGATCCCTATCCCTCAAAAAAAAGAGAGGAAATGATCCCTAAAGATATTAATCTGAAATTATATATCTAGATATTCCTTCCATCCTACTAAAATTGAGACACTTATTTTGGAACGTAGGGAGTATTAAATTAATCAACACACTGCCGAAACAAACAAAAAACTTAAGTGACTTTGGATTTGCAAAACCATATAATAAGTTCTGTCCTAGGTCAATCATTGAAATCTTGACCGGGTTTAAAAAATAATAGTATCGATAGGTACTAAGGCAAATAAACATATTGTAGTTCACATTTCACAATAGACACTTTATGATGGATACATGGATATTTACTTGTTATTACTAGTAAATATGCACGTGCAACGCACGTCTATTTGGACTAATAAGTATGCACGTGCAACACGCGTCTATTTGGATTAACACATTATACTATACTTAATACAAGACAATTTATTCATAAATTTGAAATTTCCCTATAAAGTACACAATCTCTTATTCCCAACTTATACAAATAATTTGAAATATCGTTTCTCCTTAATCAACATGTCTCCTGTATTAAAAGACCACCCACTTTTCCCAATGTATAAAACTCAAAATTATTTAGAAGATTCATCATGATTCTCCATATGCACACATTTATGCAAGTATAATCACGTCACTTAGGACAAGCTAAGGAACCGTTTCAGTGCCAACAAACTCCAGTCAAGAATTATTATTACAATTGAGTGTCAACCACACAATAGCGGGAAGAGACCTCTATGGTTTGTTGAAAAGAGGAAGTCATTGTCACATAGAGAAGTGTAGAGATGTCTTGACTGCATAAAATCAGTTGTGAAACAAGACAAAAAAATGCTAGTTGGACCATCCGATTCTACTATTACACCACAAGTGTTGTAATGTCTGGAAGCAAGAAAAGTGACTTACTTTATTATGAAAATAGAACATGTAAACCAAATAAAAATTATATTGATAAATTGCGTAATTATACTTGTTAATCACTGGACAAAAGCATTAATATGACAACTTGGAACAGTTACTTGAGTACTACACATTTCTTTAAGGGCTCAACATTCTAAAATTTTGACAATATAACAAATATCCTGTCAGTTTGTAGTAATAATGATACGTAGGCTACCACTTGTAAGAATAACAGTGGCAAAAAAGGGCCAACAAATACCGGTTTAGAAAGAAAAATCTGCAGATATGCTTCCAATTTTGGCAACTCTAGTGGATAAAACATACCTTACCTCCCAAGTCAGGAAAACAGTCAAATGAAAAAAATGTACTTCTTATAAGTAGTAGAGATAAAGTCATAAGGATCATGATTCAAGATATTCGGAAAAACATGGTTGGTCTCTCTGTATGATGCGAAGTCGTTGCAGTCAGTAGAAGAGTGACCTGCCCTCCAGGCAGAAGACGAAGGCGGCGACGGCACGTGTGCGTGTTCGGAGGAAGCCGCAGCTCCTCTTCGCATGTCTCCCATTGTGGCTCGCGTGGGTGGTGGGCCGGTGACGATAGGCGACTCACGATCACGATTCCCTGATAGGAGACGATACGATGCGCTCACAATTAGTTTCCTAATAATTAGATGTGTTCGTAATTAGTTATCTAATAGGATGCATCCGTGATTAGTTTCCTAATAATTAGATGTGTTCGTGATTAATTTCCTAATAGGATGCACTCGTGATTATTTTCCTAATAATAGGATGCCCGTGATTAGTTTCCTAATAATAGGATGCGTTTGTGATTGGTTTCCTAATAAATAGATGCGTCTGTGATTAGTTTCTGAATAGGATGTGTCCGTGATTATAGTTTCCTAATTGACCAGGCGTGGACTTCATATTTTCCTCCACGGTGGAGTACGGTCAGTCAATGTAAATTGCTAAGTGCACACAAAGAACAGATTAGGTTAAGGCTAGCCGTTAGATTGAGTTTAGTGGGACTAATCATGCGGTGGTAATATATCCGTGTACGTTTTGTGGGGTGCATTTAAAGAAGATTATGTTTGTTCTTTTATAAGTAGTATAGATAGATACTGATTATCGATAGGTACTAAGGCAAAGAAAGCTTGGTTTAGAAACAATTTATATGCCCTTGCAATTATAAAGGGCCCCACGGGCCGTCCGGGAGGCGAACCAACGAAACTCTCGCCCCTTACTTAATATTCGCCAAGGGATGGCCCATCAGAATCATTTCGTTCGCCGGGGTAAACCCCCAATGGCCCAGAGGCCCAGTAATTCTTAACAAAAATGTCATGAACAAAAAAATGCATTTCTTGTAAAAACATGAAAATGCAATGTTGCTCTGTAAAATGTGCCATGGACCAAAATACAAAATGCCATGATGTAATTTTTTTGCTTGAGTTGGTCCACTATGCAAAAACTCATATAAAAACTATGATCCTCCTAATAATAAAGATGGCATGTCAACAATAATGAAACTGCCACACTCCATATAATAAAATTGTCATCCTATTTATAATTATATAGACATCCTCCTAATAATAAAAATGTAATGTCAATAGAAATGAAAATTTCATGCTCTATATAATAAAATTGCCATCATCCTAATAATAAAAATGTCATGTCAACAAATAATGTAAATGCCATGGCCCAATAATAAAACAACCAACCCGTTAATAATAAATCTGCCATCTTTCTAATAATAAAGATTCCATGTTATTAATAATAAAATGTCATGCTCTTAATAATGCCAATCTCTTAATAAAACACTTCCATCCTCATAATGATAGAAAAATTCATGTATTACTTATTAAAATGTCAGTCTCTTAATAAAAATACTTCCATGTAACCTAAAATAAAATTTGCCTTGTACATGTGCCAATATCCGTGTAACACTAGAGCGAGCATTAGCCAGGGTTGGCCCCTGGTGAACTTCGTCAGATAGCTTTTCTGATAATAAAAATTAATTTATTAATTTTGGATTGGCTAAATACATGTCAAGTTTTTGGATTGCTTGATTTGTTAAATACCGGTGACTTGATTCACTTCCTCACTCCAACATTAGGCAATCATCGGACTGATTTCCGAGACATCCTTCTATGTTCCTACTTTCGTTTAAAGTCTTCACTTAAGTCTCAAAATTGTTCTAAATTTCGTTTATTTTTAGTTTTTTCATATAGACCCAATACTACGAGCTCAAAATCAATTGGTACCACCGAGGCCTCGTTCATGGCTAGCTTCCGAAGTGCACAAGTCATTTGTGGAACTACTGGAGAACATTCGACAGGAACTACCCGATGAGAACTTCAGCCACTAGAGCCAGCGCAAATTACATTTGCTAAGTAATACCAGATGGAAAAAAAAGTAATACCAGATGGAAATTTCTAGAATTACCTGATTCTGTTTACAACCTATGAATGCAACTGGCAGTGGCGCGAGGAAGTTCCACGGCCCGACCATCAATTATGTATGCTCAACGTCGCTTTTTTGGCAAAATAACTATTTATTACTGAAAATTAGGGATTACAAGCTCATAGAGCAATATTAAGGACTTCCTTTGGGCTGAACCCCAGGCAAACTATAGTTCGACCATTAACCATATCAAAGTTTGCCATAAAATGACTAGCAATATTGCCGCTATGGTGTATATGAGTAATAAAAAAGTCACGTTCGGCCATAGTTGCATTGCTTGATCTCTCTGATAATAATAGAATACTTTGATAAATTGCTTTCACTACTCTTCACCATGGCCACAACCTTTAAATAGTCTGATTCAACATTAATGGATAAACTCCTCCACTGCAAATCCATTGAAATCCCTTCCCGAAGCGCAATAATTTCCGTTTCCAAAGCATCTTCACATTCTCCCAGAAATCTGCATGAGCTGAAAATAATAGCGCCAATGTGATCCCGAAAAACCATACCAGTCCCTGTAATTCCATTCAGGACCGAACCATCCGTGTTAAGTTTAACACTCTCAAGGATTGGAGGGAACCAGGATGTGTTAGCCACAGGTACATTATTATTGCATGTGTTAGCCACCATCTTTCCTTTCATCAAATTTGCATTAGGATCCATCTTGAATGAAGTAAATGATGTTGGTGCCGGTGCCGTCCTCCTCCTGTCTCTCGCTACACCTCCCTCGTGCTCACTGTCTAACACAACAAAAAAGAAGGAAAGAGAAGACAGTGGACACGGGAGGATTTTTTTTCCGGCGCTCGAACGCCACTTCCACGAGCACGAACTCGTAAACCTTCCAGCCACACAACGATCAGTACATGAGGCTATTTATACCCAGGCTAAGCACATGCGCACGCACACACCACTGCCCACCTGGCTCACGATCCGTCCGCCCAGGCCGCTGCGCACGACGCGCTCATGCACGCACGACGCAGCCGGCGTCCAACGGCCACGACTACTACTCCCACTACCTACGCGTCTACACCAACGACTTGATACACACTACTTGGACGTGGCCACACACCGGCGTCCAATCAACAACTGAAACACACGCGCAAACACCCACTATGAACTCGACCGTGCACTGACACCGGTCGCCATCATCACGGGGCATGGCTTGCTGCTAACATTCACGCCCCAAGCCATCGACCTTGCACATGTCCGGCTCGTCGTCGACGTCACGCCATGGCCGTCGCATCGCGCCGCTGTGGCCTCTGCCGTTGTGGCCTTCGCCGCGCAGCACCCCACGTCCCGCGCTTCCAGGCTCGTGTACATGACGCGCACGCACGCAGTCGCCACGGCCCGAGTCCAGCGCACCGACGCGGTCAGTCCTCCGCTGCCTTCGCCACGCCGTCGTCGTCGTAGCCGCACTCCCCACGTCCCCGCGCTCCTGGCCCGCGCTCCCGTCGCGCACGTACGTGATCTGCGCAACCAGGTCCAGCACCTCGACGCGGTCCACGCCCGCGGTCCCGACGCGCCCGACACGTCCGGTGCGCACCCATAACACGCACCGGTCGCGCCCGGCTCGCCGCCACGCTTATTGCCCTGCACCGATGCGCCGTCAACCGCAGCGCCGCACTTCTAGGGTCGCCGCGCCGAGCCGCCGCGGCCTCTGCGCCACCATGCAGGTCCTCCGCGACCTCCTCGTCTCCGCGACGGCCGCTGCTCGTTGCGCGCACGGCATCACCGTGCATTGTCGCGCACCGCAGCCGACGCGTCCATGTCTGCCGCGCTCGCCGCGCGCGCCGCGGACGCCGCCACACGCCACGGCCGCCCCTCGAATCTTGAGGCTCTGATACCAATTGTTGGTGCCGGTGCCGTCCTCTTCCTGTCTCTCGCTACACCTCCCTCGCGCTCGCTGTCTAACACAACAAAGAAGAAGGAGAAGACAGTGGACACGGGAGGATTTTTTTTCCGGCGCTCGAACGCCACTTCCATGAGCACGAACTCGTAAACCTCCCAGCCACACAACGATCAGTACATGGGGCTATTTATACCCAGGCTAAGCACATGCGCACGCACACACCATTGCCCACCTGGCTCACGATCCGTCCGCCCAGGCCGCTGCGCACGACGCGCTCATGCACGCACGACGCGGCCGGCGTCCAACGGCCACGACTACTGCTCCCACTACCTACGCGTCTATGCCAACGACTTGACACACACTACTCGGACGCGGCCACACACCAGCGTCCGATCAACAACTGAAACACACGCGCAAACACCTGCCATGGACTCGACCGTGCACTGACACCGGTCGCCACCATCACGGGGCATGGCTTGCTGCTAACAAATGAATCAAGATAACTTGATAAAATCTGACCGAAACATCAATAGGTGGTGCCGGTTTGTCATGCACTAACTCGTTTCTGATATGCCATAATCTCCAGAAAAGCAATAGTACGCGAAATCGCATAGCCTCATCTACATCACAAATAACCTGAAGCAACCACTCATCATGGCGCATAATTGTGGTAACATTAAGCGCCCAAAGCTGAGGCATAGCTCACCACAGCCGACGCGCATTATCACAAGCACATAAGACATAAAAAATGTCTTCATTCTCTCTCCCACAGACTAGGAACTACCCCGAATCTCCAAAGTCCTCTGTTGTTTATGTTTCCATGTTGGCAAAGAAATTGTAGCAGCACGCCAAGCAAAAGGGAGAACTTTAGGCGGGGCTGGGCACGCCCAAAATAGGTTCCAAACCTCCCAGTGTCCATCACGGACGCTGCTTGTGGAAGCTAAAGAAGGAGCATAGAGCTCTCCCGCAGCTAGTCAATAAGCACTTTGAACCATGAATTGGCCATTCTTTTCTGGTTCCCAAGCAATGAAATCATCCACAAAACATGGACATAGCCATATACGACAAATAGTTTGGACATCCGCAGGCAAGAAGAACAGATTCAAACGGGGCAAGTCCACAGGTTGCCTTGGACCGGTTTGCGATGGAAGTCTCAAAAGGACCCGTTGGCAAATCTCAGCTTCTTGGATGAGATGTAGAGCTCCAAAATTAGAAAACGAGAGTCGGCTCACACGAACACTATGAAAACCGGCGTTTGTGCTCACGAGGGAAAGCACTGAACACACGGGCAGAGAGACCGTGTAAAATGATTGAGCCTTTTCTCCTTGTACTGCTCATTCAAGGTACAAGTAGTGGTAAAAAAAAACGCAATGACAGGCTTCATGTCATGATTCTAATAAGTAACAGCTTGAACATGACCCGAATAGAGTCAGCCTCGGACAGTCTACGGACATGGCACACACGGCAAGGCACAAACGTTGCTCCGTGTTGTTTATTCGCATATGGTTGTAGCAACATCTTAGATAAGTCGGATGAACTAACATACAAATACAATCGTGCATTTTGGTATCTTTATATCGGCCGCAAACGCTCACTGCTCAGTAACAAATAACTAAATTACTCTTGACCGGCATATTTGTATTCCCATTCTTGTCATAGATCGCCTCGAGCCTACTTTGGAGGATAGCGCGGGAGCGGCCCCGGCCGCACCTGGTAGGAAGGGGACGCCCAGGTTCCCCTCACACCGTCTCGCTTCACGCTGCTTAAATCGCCTGCAGCATTAGACATGCGGGACATCAGCTCAGACATGCGAAAAAATGTCGATATTCCAACAAAAAAGAGAGGGAATCGGGAGTTGATACATACCTCTGGCGGCGAGCACGGCCTGTGCGACCAACACGAGGGAGGCCAGCATCACGCACAAGAACGCAGCCAGGCTTCTGAGGAGAGCCATGGTTGAAGCCTGAAGGAAGCAAGGAAGGATGCGTGTGTTACTTCTGTGTGCTTGGAGGAGCTACAGCCTGCACAGCTGCGCTGCACCGATGCCGTATTTATACCCGCCGTCCTGGTAGTGGTAGCTGTGCCGAGTGCGACGTGTGTGCATAAATCTCAATCGGCATGCGTAGACGAGTCAAAAAAAGATCGATCGGACTTTGCAGACTCCGGCCGCTACATTTGACCGGCAGTTTTTCTTTGAAAAATCATAAGTCAGCGTTTGCGTCGACGACCATGTCTATCCTTTTGTTGACCGGCTATCGATTCCTGTTAGGTGTGTGCAGGTTGCATGCATCGAGAGCCTTTGGCCATCTTTGACTTTTCTTTCCCTTTTATGACTGAATGAGTATTTTGTCTGACTGAGCATTTCGTTGCATGACTGAATGAGTAAGTGGTGGTCACGGGTATTCAATTTTTACCAGGTACGTGGACAGTAAAAAGGTCAAATAGAAAAAGACTGAGTCTCTTACTCATGTCTTCTATACCTATTTATAGGCATCTCCAACGCCGACTCCTCAAACCATCCGCATCCGTCCGGACTCAGCAGCCCAGACCCGGAAGCCATCCAACGCGGTTCTGTATCGGTCCACAGCGCAAAGAACTAATTTATCAAATCTTCAACCTTTTTCAGCAAAGGTTGACCGGAGTTAGTCCGAATGGAGGTGGAAACCCATCTCCAGGTACCAAATGAATCTTTATCCAAAGAGTATTTGGGGATGCCTTCTGATGTTGGTGATTCAAAGAATGATGCATTTAAGTATTTGAAGGATAGCGTGTGGAACCAGTTCAGGGGTTGGAAGGAAAAACTTCTCTCCGTTGGAGGAAAGGACATTATGATAAAGTCTTTTTTTTGCGAACTAAAGTCTGTGGCTCATGCAATTCATGTTTACTCAGTGTCCTGCTTTAAACTTCCAAGGGGCCTAAGTTAACATGTTAATTTGTTAATTCGGAAGTTTTGTTGTGGGAGCAAGAATGGAGAGTGCAAAACTAGCTAGGTACTAGTAGAGTGCCCGTGCGTTGCCACGGGCCTAAAAAAATTAAGAACATTCTTTTGTTGATATTGGGTTATTAATAGCATTAGTATGTCTTCCTATTCATTGTGGGTTGGTTGTTACTGATTGCATATCAAATTTCGCACGTATAAAAAAGTTAGCCAATAACATACAAAAAACAATTGAAATCCTCTTCACTTGTAATCTATTTCAATAAAAATGTAATTCACTAACATATACTGTCAGATCTAATGTAGAAAATAAAGAAAGTGGTACAAAAACATAGAACTCCGATATTGTGCATTACAAATGATAGGTGGCACATGGATGGCTTTTTATGCTTAAGACCAATCATCCCATGAAAAAAAACAGGTTGCGACACATACCTAACCATTTAGAACCATGGCATCATAAAATATTTTAACATTCCCCCATCTACTATTCAAAGCTTGGACAGGCCCCATCTACTTTTCTTGGCTCAGAAGGACTAAGGCCCCTCCAACTGCACTCAACTTCTAGTATATCTCTTCTTTGAAGGCCATGAGAACAGTCATTCAGTAAGATCATTCGTGATCATAAATGGCAATTATAATAACTTTGCATATAATTTTTCACAGTAGGCTTTTAACCTAGTGTTTTCCTAAAAAAGATACTTAAGTGAATAAAGCATTGCTCGAGATAACATTGTGAGTTGGTTCGTGCTAAGATCATGCGAACTTTCACAAGGATGTCGACAACGACCACCTCATCTAGTAGATTCTCAAGGAAAAATATCCTATTCTACACATATACCAAACCTATATTATTTTTTAGTATTAATTAAGGCTTGAGATTCAACTTTGGCTTATATTTTGTTCAATCTGTAATTCCGTATACATGGAAGAATATTGCATTTACAAATCAGAACTTTCTCATTATTAGCAGCAAATATTTTCCGTACAAAATTAAACAGGTCAAACTCTCGGCATGAAATTATGTGTTGGGTCTTGCTTTATTCAGCAAGCTACCATCGACCATATTGAAGTCCATAATAAAAAGACACAAACTATCATGTTCAGCTGAAAACAACAAAGTGAAGTTTATGGATATACGATATTTCTCATTGCAATTAATGCCACTAAATTTATTGATCCATCAAAATCATGCATAATTACAAAATAAAATTAATCTGAGTTGAGAGGAATAAGGAAGGATCAAACGAAAGAATGAATGGATCACGCATATACCGTTCATAAGCTCTCTCTGGTTGGAAATGGAACCCAGTACGTGTCGGTGTCGCTGCAGCATCCTTCTCTTCGGTGCCGAGGAACCCCATTTGTCCATTACCTCCGGTGCCACCCTCAACATCTTCTATAACATGTCCGCTTCCACCACTGACATCTTCTTCGCCAGCTCAGTCACGAAGCCCTGTCCACCATGTTTCATTTTGTATTACATTACTCTCACATATGACACATAGTACTATTCAACCATGCATATCAGTGAAAATATCGGAATGGATCTCTAGTACAACAATAACTACACACTTTTTCCAGAGTGACTTATATGCTTGCTACAACTATCTTCTACACACCACCCTTGCAGCAGAATCGGTTGCGGTCTCAGGTTCCTTCTCCCACTAACCACCTGTGTCAGAATTTTGTTGTGGTTATTCTGAATAGTTGTCGATGTCTGCCTCTCTTGAGACTTGTGCGTGAGAAGAGGCTACCCCATTGAACACGCATTGTTATACGCCAGGCAAGAAATCTCTGCACTGCACCATGCACCGCCGACCACAATGTCAAGTCCATGATCAAAATTAAGAAGTGTTCTTGGCTTCCAGCCTTGGCCAAAAACTGCCACCAGAACTCCATGTGGTCTCTCAAGAGGCGGGGAAGATTCTGGGGAAGCACTAGGACATACCTTGTACAACTCGGTGGTCGTGGTGGGTGGCGTTGATCTCGTGGCCCCCTAGCAATGGCTCCATGGAGGGTTAGGGATTTTTTGGAGCGTGCTTTTCTATTGGATGAGATGTGTGCCTCCCTCCGGTGAGCTTGCGACAATGCGCTCGTGACCGTCATCCTCCACGCGTTATTGCCACATGAAACTGAATGAAGAAACAGTAAGCATATTGCTTCATGAAAAATCAAATACTATTGCAACTAAATATATAACGCATTAATGAGAGTTTCAAGGTTCTTGTGTGTATAGTCAGCCGGCAATAAGGTACAAATATGTTCTTCTTTCATCAGTTTTATGTTTGTAGCACCGACAATACTTTTAAGCCACTGACTATTATAATCTATGAGAGAAACCTCCTGAGCAAACAAACTCGAGCCATGTGAGTCTTTTTTTTGCAAGAAACCATGTAAAGTCCATTGATATTTGATAGATGAAAAATTGGAAACTAAACATTAACATATTCGAGGGGACCAACACAAGTGAGATATGTGGCCAGTGGTAAAGAATATTTACCACACTCACAACATAAACAAAATTGTTCAACCTGATGTAACAGGAAATTATAGGCGTGGACGAGGTCTGTTCAAATTTTCCTAAAGCACAAATTCAAAGTCCTAGTATACTGCTTACTGGAGAAATCATAATATTAGATTATTCTATAGTTAAGGCATGTAAAGGTTGGAACACGCTGAATAAATGTCACTTTAAACAAATAGCCTTGGAGCTCAACACCTATTTTTTATAGACTTACAGTGCAAGTATGCATTGGTAGATAGAAACGTATTACTGTTGTATGTTATTTGTGGACAGTATAATTATGCAGTGCACAAGCAAGACGTGAAGACAAAATATTATTTTTCTAGAGCATTTTTAAGTGCCACATACAC
This sequence comes from Triticum aestivum, assembly GCF_018294505.1. Taxonomy (NCBI): domain Eukaryota; kingdom Viridiplantae; phylum Streptophyta; class Magnoliopsida; order Poales; family Poaceae; genus Triticum; species Triticum aestivum. The sequence goes on from NC_057797.1 coordinate 608,698,059, forward strand.
CATCCCGACCAAAACCCTTAAAACAAATAACTATGAACTAATCAGCCTGTGTGTTGCACCTGGGGTATAAGTATGCTAACGCTTGAATGTTAATTGTCTGAAACACACATCTTTGTTAGCTAGATCAGGAAGGCTAAGGTTTTCAACAATTCCAATCTGCAAGCACAATCAGACCTCATAGCCTACAAAAAGAAATAGAAGTCAATCTAACCATTGGCAAGAACTCGTGATTGCAGAGATCTAGTCCATTTGTAATTTGGCTAGAAATAAAATCAATCAAACAGGAAAACATCACTTCAGGCTGGGAATGCACTACATCTTGGTATAAACATGCTTTTTGTTTGTATTCCAGGCTCTAAGTTTGTATTGAGAAAATAAATTTAGAAATATGAACCTCAATATTTACATGAGGATTATGCTCTTTTGCTGGACATGACTCTTTTTCAGGAAAAAAACATGTGTGCATTATTTCAGTAATATACATGAAAGGCAAAATTGCAAAATGATACAAGTAATCCCAACAAACTGGTGTAGTCTGGACCAAGCATCCATTTCTAATGTTTTTGTAGACCTTGAACTGATCATTCTTTCAGAAGTATTCAAGACCTCTTCCCAAAGCTGCACTCTCTCCTCCATGAAACATATTTCCTTCTCTAACTACGCACATAAGCAAACAATACCAACTATAACATATAATTGCAAAAACATATCTACCAATGTAACATATCTACTAACGTAAAATGTAACACTGATTATTAGTAAAATACAATTACCTGGACCTAACTTTGCCACACTTAGACCTAGTGACTCCAGAGTAGGTATTGTCCCCCACCCTCCAATCTCATCCACCATGAAAAATAGGGGGCGACCTGACCGAAGGCGACAACTTGCTTCAGCTCCGAACGGAGGACTTGGACTCGACTGCGTGGCGGAAACACTTTATGAACAATAGCCACCAATATTACAATTTACCGACCAATCAAAATGAATGGAGCTCCTAACTTTCTAAACAGTGTGTATACCTCTATCAAGTTGCTCACAGGGAATGGAGATCATCAAAATGGTACATTGTTGGTCCCCATATGAGATGGAGCTTTGGGCTAGAATGTTTATTCTGGTTAGAAGATCCTCCTCGAGGAAAACCTAACTTCTCAAAGCCTCTCCGCATGAGGTGCTCGACGAGAAAGTTCTTGAAGTTCGGGTCTCTGGGATGAGTCGGCATATGCACTTCTCATGGTGCAGGTGTGCACCTCGTCCTGCAACCTATGTGGCAACAAAGAAAGAAAGAACAAAACACATCAGCCTATCCACCCATACAAGAGGGACCAAAAGGCACCCTAAACCCTAACACTGACGGCGAGCACCATGCATGGAGGGAGATGAAGACAAGAGGGTGGTGGTACTAACCATATGTTTGGATGTTGCGCATCCTTGAAGAGGGAAATCTCACAGATGGCGATGGAATTGATGCATAGTCCTCCTGCTCGAAGCAAATCGAGCATGATCATAGTGGTCCTTTCCATGTACACACCCATATGTGCCCTCCTGGTCGCCTCTACTTCTGTAGAAACCAGGAGCACACTGACCGGCGTCGACATATGGGAAGAGGGGCGGACCAACCCTGGAGGCAATAACAGGGACGGTGGCTGCCACCCATACAGCCAGGCATCCCAAATAATTTACTGGTTGCATATATAAGACCTGAGATATGACAGGTCAGTGGATATGAGATACACATATGTGGATTGGATATGAGAAACACGGATGTGGACGGCGATTTTTGACGACTGGCCGGACAGTGCTCGCAGACACATCCGCAGGGCGTTTGAGTCACCCGGATTTGCCACTCCAGCTGTAGGTGCTTTAAGGCACGTCAAATTTCCAGCTTGGCATACAAAGTGATCATAGTCTAAAATTTTCAAGCCTTGCAGTATCATTACCCTTGTTGAATCAAATTAGGCATTGTATAATAACATGAAGAAAAAATTGCTTAGTTATTATGATAATCTTGCTTGTACAGATATGATAGCCAGGATAATCACCTAGGTGTTTTCATTTTTGAAAGCAAAATTATATCAAGTACTTGTCATATGATCTTTAGGATGAGGATACGAATAAGTTAACATCCAATATCTCTGCAAAATCACTGTTATACAGAGCACTGAATTAGCTAAAACGAGGAAGATCTCAAGATTTCACAAAGCTTATACAGTTGGAAAATATGGCCAGATAACCAATCATCTGGAGATGTCTCGTAATCAGTAAAACCAGGCACAAGCATAGTTGCAAAAGTCCAAATATCCGCACCTTGGAGAAGAATGACCAAACCATCACCTACTGGATGAACACATTTTGTGGTACATACCAAATAAAAATATTCCTTATTCAATTTTTAAGGCAATACTAATGTGTATAGTCACAAAAACATATAATGCTTTCAACTTTCAGCTTCCTTTCTCTGTTTCTTACATTGCATGTGTATCTCATTCCTACATTTGTGTCATTGGCAGAAGATCACTATGAACGAGCTCTGCTCAATTAAGCATACAAAAACAATGAATTTCTAAAACCATAGAAGGTGGAACCAACTAAAATAAAAGTTTGGTTGAAGTTGCCAAGGACAATACTGGTAAGCAGATGCATAGGTTGCAGCATATTTTCAATAAATGATGGTCACACCAGCTTAATTACTCATAGTGCATTGCTATCAGTAAAAATATGCTACATTTGTGTCTGCTGAAGCACTTAATAACACCAGAATGAACTGTTGAGTGATATCTCCGAAGCTCGCATTAAACCAAACACCAAACATGTTTGCTCTAGTTGAATGAACATGGCAGGAAACATAATAACTGGGATCATGCGTTGTATTCTTACTGACCATTGACTGTAGCACTTGATGCACATGTCATGGCTGCAGTTGGGCAAGCATTCTTCATCTATTTCAGCATTGATCTTGGAGGCCGGCCTCTTGCTCTCTTCTTGTACTTCTTCGAGCAAATAACCCTCTACCTCTGGTCGTCGGAGTTGCTGGTCCCCTGTTCCAGTTACACGAGGAAAGGAAATATCACAGTTGTAGTAGATAAACAGTGGGAATTTTTCAGTATCGCATATCCAAACCACAAATGCTTTTTTGTCCTGTTTTTCTACATTCTGCAGGACGTTTGTTTAGTTACCATAGAACTCCCTAATGTTGTCTTCCCTTTTTTGGGTGGACATGGTAGTGGTTCCTTCCAGCTAAACATGCCGACACAATGTAATCAGAGGATGGATTTCACGAGAACACAAGTAGTCACCAGAATATGCCTGTCAGGGAGTCTCGCCAGTGCCCCAGCGCACACACCGGCCATCTCGCCGCACTGAACTGTTGCCGCCACCGACAGCGCGTTGTTACAAAAAAATGTATGGCCAGATAACTAAACCAAATAAAATATTTTAGATGTGTCATTATCAGTACAAACGCATATGCCCTGCTCCCTTTTATCTTCCACGCACAACAACAACAACAAGTACATATGCACACATTAGACAATGCTGAAAATTCTGAAGATAAGTACTTAGTATATAATTATGTGTGTTCTAGCATCAATCATAACATGGCTACCCGTACATACATTTTATAATTTATCTATTGCTGAGAATGGCAGGAGAAGAATGAAATACAGCTTACTTATAAAAACAAACCTCCATTTCCAGACCTTATCCTTAACCAAATATGCCAACAATTTCTCAGTGCTAGCGTCTCCACAAAAGATGTAATTTCACACCGCTAATACTACTTCTATAACTGACTAAGATAGTTACCAATTTACACAAAGTCCCCAAGAGAGAGGGCATCCTGAAGGGAGAGGTCGAAGCCTTCCTTGGGGCTTTGGCAACGTGGGCAGCACGAGATTTAGAGCTTAGATAATGTGGGCAGTAGGGATTGTATCTCTTTACCCCCATCCCCTCCTTTAATATTGTACGCACACTCGTGTGTATTCAAGAAAAAAAATTAACAACCATGTGTGCATTTGTAGTATCACTCAGAGTTAGTGCATGCCTGAATCAGTATGTACATTTGCTAAAGCTCTATAGGTGCAGAGACAAACAACATAAGGAACAGAGCACCATTTGTTAAAGCTCTATAGATGCAGAGACAAACAACATAAGGAACAGAGCACCATCAGTGATCTAGCAGTACTCACGGCTGGCAAATCCAATATATTAATTTCACACATCCACCCATCCTACATTACTTTTCAATTCAGCAATTTCAAGCATGCCAGACACAAGACAAAAAGTTTTTGTGAACACACCTCTTTGTCCACCATGGCGCTTGTGGGTTCATCTTGCCGGTGGACAGCTCAGGCAGCTAGAGCTAGGTCTCCCATCTTCCATCCATGTCTGCATGTTGCTTCCCCACAGATCTGCGCGTCTGTGCTCACGGATCACACCCACGGTTCTTCCGCTGCCCCTAGAGACGCCGCAACTGAGTGAATTGTAATAGCTTGAGTTAACTGAACTGCAACAAAAGAATGGTTGGTTTCAGACTGACAGTTAAGCCAACTGATTGTTCCTAAATCTTGAACTGAAGATATTTTCTAACGACTGAACTGAAGTTGGTGCTGTTAGAAGAAACTTCAATTATTTTTTTAATAACTTCAACTTGTTACAACAGAAATTATAACAATAGTTTAGCTTATTGTATTGTCAAGTCACTACTGCCTGTTATGTTCTTGGCACTTTCTGGTTCTAGGTGTGCTACCGAATCGGTATGTTCTCGTGTAGATAAAAAATCTGCCGTTGTGTCATTTAGTCGTGAGAAAAATCATAACAATCCTTTTACTCTCTTATTAAGATTGATTACCCATCAAAATTCTTAGCACATAAGTACCTACTGTGTATGCTCTCAAAAACTGAAGCCGGTCATCGAAAAATCACCAGAGATACACACTAAAAGGGACAACAAAAACAAGCACCAATTGGCATAGATATTTGACGCACCTCTGCCTTTGAACTGCATGTCTGTGGCGCCCACGACGCCCATCGGAAGTTTGGCGAAGTTCCTATAGGCAAAGGGGAAGCAAATAGTAAGCCCAATTTGAGCGATTTCAAGAGGAAATTCATCGTCTCTTTCTTTTTCTGATGGAGCGAGACTCAAAAGAACAAAATCTTGCACTCACTGTGTCACGAGGTCGTGCGTGGATGCCATCTGCAGCGACCAACGCATCCACCTCCCGAAGCGCCGCGCTCGGAGCGTGCCCATGTAGGCGGCCACGTCGAAGCCCGCGTCCCCGCTAGCGTCGAGCGCGAGGGAGACGGTGAGCTCGCCCCCGCCCTCCCCCGCCCTCCATCCAGACCCGCCAGAGAGATCGGGCCCTGACCACAACACCACGACTTCAGCAAGAGGTAGACCAGAAGATGGGGCGCGGATCTGGATCGGGGAGAGGGCGGCGGCGCTCGACGGGGATGGAGGAACGAGAGGTAGGGAGGGTTCGACATAGGGCTCCCTCCGCCAGATCTGATAAGGGGAATTCCTTGTGAGGTCCGCGGCGGCGAGATCGCCCCTCCGCTGTCAGGTCCGCGACGGCGAGAGGAGCGTGCGTCGAGGGGATCGAGAGGAGCGTACGTTTTTTTAATGCGTGGGTAAGGGAAGGACGGCGGAAAAAAACCAGCAAAAAAAAACGGACGAAAATGGTGGGACGAAAATTAAATCCGGAACGCGACCTACCAACTGAGACATTAGGACTAGAGATCTTGTGATGTTATGACAGAAAAAAAAAGAAGGCCTAGGGTTAAGAGATATTGAGATCTTTAACCTTGCATTATTGGCTTAGCAGGTTTGGCGTATTCTTCAGGATCCCAACTCCCTCAGTGCACATTTGCTTAAAGCTACGTGTTTTTCTAGTACTGGTCTGTTTCAAGCGGAATTGCGTAATGCACCATCATACTGATCAATTTCGAGCGGAAATAGATAAACATATTCATGCCTTCTATATGCATCTGGATAAACCTCTTATTATGGGCTTCTGTTCTATACAAAAACCCAATTTTTTCATTTCTTTTGTATGTACATATCTCATTTTAAATATATTTTCATATGCCATAGATGTGACACCCCCGATTTAATCGTACACTAATCATGCACGCAAACGTGTACGATCAAGATCAGGGACTCACGGGAAGATATCACAACACAACTCTAAAACATAAATAAGTCATACAAGCATCATAATACAAGCCAGGGGGCCTCGAGGGCTCGAATACAAGTGCTCGATCATAGACGAGTCAGCGGAAGCAACAATATCTGAGTACAGACATAAGTTAAACAAGTTTGCCTTAAGAAGGCTAGCACAAACTGGGATACAGATCGAAAGAGGCGCAGGCCTCCTGCCTGGGATCCTCCTAACTACTCCTGGACGTCGTCAGCGGGCTGCACGTAGTAGGGGCACCTCCGGTGTAGTAGGGGTCGTCGTCGACGGTGGCGTCTGGCTCCTGAACTCCAGCATCTGGTTGCGACAACCAGAAAGAAAGGAAAGGGGAAAAAGGGGGGAGAAAGCAACCGTGAGTACTCATCCAAAGTACTCGCAAGCAAGGAACTACACTACATATGCATGGGTATATGTGTAAGGAGGCCATATCAGTGGACTGAACAGCAGAATGCCAGAATAAGAGGGGGATAGCTAATCCTGTCGAAGACTACGCTTCTGGCAGCCTCCGTCTTGCAGCATGTAGGAGAGAGAGTAGATTGAAGTCCTCCAAGTAGCATCTTCGAGTAGCATCTCCATGCAGCATCGCATAGCATAATCCTACCCGGCGATCCTCTCCTCGTCGCCCTGCGGAAAAGCGATCACCGGGTTGTCTGTGGAACTTGGAAGGGTGTGTTTTATTAAGTATCCGGTTCTAGTTGTCATAAGGTCAAGGTACACTCCAAGTCGTCCTGTTACCGAAGATCACGGCTATTCGAATAGATTAACTTCCCTGCAGGGGTGCACCACATAGCCCAACACGCTCGATCCCATTTGGCCGGACACACTTTCCTGGGTCATGCCCGGCCGCGGAAGATCAACACGTCGCAGCCCCACCTAGACAAAACAGAGAGGCCAGCACGCCGGTCTAAACCTAAGCGCACAGGGGTCTGGGCCCATCGCCCATAGCACACCTGCACGTTGCGTGGGCGGCCGGAAGCAGAACTAGCCCCCTTAATACAAGAGCAGGCTTACGTTCCAATCCGACGCGCGCCGCTCCGTCGCTGACGTCTGAAGTGCTTCGGCTGATACCACGACGTCGGGATACCCATAACTACTCCCACGTAGATGGTTAGTGCGTATAGGCTCGTAGCCGACTCAGATCAAATACCAAGATCTCGTTAAGCGTGTTAAGTATCCGCGAACGCCGAACAGGGCCAGGCCCACCTGTCTCCTAGGTGGTCTCAACCTGCCCTGTCGCTCCGCCACAAAGTAACAGTCGAGGGCCGTCGGGAACCCAGGCCCACCTCTACCGGGATGGAGCCACCTGTCCTTTCAGCCCCCTCGTCAGAATCACTTACGGGTACTCAATGAGCTGACCCGACTTTAGTCACCATCTGTATAGTATGTATGTATGTATAGTATATACCCGTGATCACCTCCCAAGTGATCACGGCCCGATAGTATAGCAAGGCAGACTGACAAGAATGTAGGGCCAATGATGATAAACTAGCATCCTATACTAAGCATTTAGGATTGCAGGTAAGGTATCAACAGATGTAGCGACAATGTCAGGCTATGCATCAGGATAGGATTAACGAAAGCAGTAACATGCTACACTACTCTAATGCAAGCAGTATAGAGGAGAATAGGCGATATCTGGTGATCAAAGGGGGGGGCTTGCCTGGTTGCTCTGGCAAGAGAGAGGGGTCGTCAACTCCGTAGTCGAACTGGTCAGCAGCAGCGTCGGTCTCGTAGTCTACCGGAGAGAAGAGGGGGAAGAAATAATGAATACAGAGCAAACAAAGCATCACAAAATATAACAAGGCAATACGCGGTGTTCGGTGTGCCCTAACGCGGTAGTAGGTGATACCGACGAAGGGGGAAGACATCCGGGAAAGTATTCCCGGTGTTCCGTGTTTTCGGGCAGAGGAGCCGGAGGGGGAAAGTTGCGGGTTCGATAGGTTAGGGGTGTGCGGCGGACGAACGGACTGCGTATCCGGGTTCGTCTCGTCGTTCTGAGCAACTTTCATGTTGAAAACATTTTAATCCGAGTTACGGATTAAAAGATATGATTTTCTAAAGATTTTATTAATTTCTGAAATTTAATTATTTATTTAATTAATTCGAAAAAATGTATTAATAACGTCAGCATGATGTCATGCTGACGTCAGCAGTCAACAGGGGTTGACTGAGTCAACCCTGACATGTGGGTCCCGTTCGTCATACTCAATTAACTTAATTAGCCTAATCAAAGTTAATTAACCTTAGTTAATTAGGTTAATTAGTGGTTAGGGTTAATTAAACAGAATTAATTAGATTAATTAAATACTTAATTAATTAATTAATTAACTAATTAGTTAATTAGTTTTAATTCATTTTCATTTTCATTTTATTTTTGTTTTAATAAAAACCGTTCTTTTTAGGGGGGTGGGGCCTCCATGTCATTGGCCCAGGGCCAAACGGGTTCGGTGGGTTCGGGCGCTGGAGCGGACAACCGGCCAGGGCGACAGGGAGCCCGTAGCCTGCCCGGGGCGGGGCGTGGCCGTGGCCACGGCGGGGTTGCCGCAGCGGGGCACCAGGAGCACCGGGGAGGCGTGGCCGTGGGCGCGGCGAGGGCGGTCGGCGCAGGCCACCGGGGCACAGTGGGGCGCCGGCCAACGGTCGCCGGCGCAAGGTCGAGGCAAGGCACGGCCAAGAGGGAACGGGGCCGCAACCGGGGCTAGCGGCGCCCAAGACGGAGGGTCGAGCGGTCCGGTGACCGGGGGGGGGGGAAACGAGGGCGAGGTTCGGGTCGCCGGAGATGGAGCTCCGGCGACGGCGCCATTCGGGAAGAGGAGAGGATAGGGACCCGGGGGTTCGGTGGCCGGGAGGGGGGAACGAGGGCGCCGTTCGGCGAGGGGGGGAAGGAGAGGGCACGGGGGGGAAGGCGGCGTGGCCGCGGGTGGCCGGAGCCGGGGCGGAGCCGGCGACGGGGCTCCGGGCGCGGCGTCGTTCGGGAGGGGGGAGAGAGGGGAACGACGGAGGGGGAGGGGGCGAGCTCACATCGGGGCGCGCCGGGTCTATGCGAGCAGGCTCGGTGGAGGGCGGTGACGACCGGCGAGGAGGCGGGCGGGGGCGAGCTCGCCGGCGTCGGGGAGGCGGAGGGGGTCGGGATCGACCCGCGGCGGCGGTTGCTCGTGCTTGGGGCGACGGAGGGGAGGAGGGGACCCCGGACGGTGGAGAGGAGGATGAGGGGGGGGGTCCGGGCGGCGATGGGGCGGCGGGGGTTCGGGCGCCCCCGAGCGGCGGCGGCGTCGAGCGCGGTCGTCGGGGCAAGCGGCGGGGCGCTGCCCCGATCCGATCGGGGAAAGGGAGAGCGGCGTGGGGCGGGGAAGTGAGGATCGATCCCGATCCAGATCGGATCGGGAGAGGGGGAGTGGGAGCGAGTGGGGAATGGTTAGGGTTTCGGGTGTCGTGGGGGGGGGGCATGTGTAGGCCAGGGGTGGGTGTGGGCCGGCCTGGCAGGCCACTGGTTGGGCCGAGGCCCAGTTGGCCTGGGGGATTTTCTTTTCCCTTTTTTTTGTTAGTTTTCTTTTCTGGTTTTGTGTTTTCTTTTCTGGTTTTTATTTTACTTTCTTTTAAGTTTACTTTTTATTTAATATTAAAATGATCCCTAAATTAGTAATACCATGAAACCACTGCCACAAAAGGTTTTATCCCAAAACAATTTAGTTTAGTATTTTATTTATTTATAAAAGCATTTAAATATCGGTTTTGCTACTGTTTTATTCATTTAGATTAATTACACATTTTATAAGAGTGTGGTTCCTCCACCATAATTACCTATGTATTATTTGGTTCACTTCGAACATTTAAATTTTAATATTTGAAAACTTTTATTGTTTACTCGATTTTTGAATTTGAAATTTGAACTAGGTTCCGAACTAACGCGAGTTTATCCACAGTAACCGAGGTGACGTGGCATCATTAGCCGGGGATTACTGTAGCTTAATTATCCGGGCGTCACAATAGAGCAATTACAGTTCTTGGCCAAACAATCTCTTCTAGATGCACGTAAATCTTCATGAAATAAAATACATGGGCCATATGCAGGCGAAAAAATAAACTACACATCAGCCATAATAGCTTTTAGAAGCACCGGGTACATTATATAATCGGATATACAAGCATCCATACCACTGTAAGTGACCAATCTAGAGGGTGGACAGTAGCCCACCCCGGGATTTTAAAATACCTTTATATCATTAAAAAAAACATTAATCCTATTCGCCACTCAATGCGTCGTAATGTTGAAGCTCGCAGCGAGCGAGCGATCTAGCTGAGCCGACCTGTTAAAGCGTTCAACTGATCCCAGTTGGGGAACCTTCTAGGAGGTCCTTGACCTTTTTTTGGGAACCATCTAGAATGTTCCTGGACAGTATTTATTTTTGGGTTGTTTATTTACATGTTTTTCTGGTATTAAGACGCATTGAGTTGCGACTAGGATTAAAAAATACAAAATAAGTACATTCGAAAATTGTTCATTTTTCCAAAAAAATACGAATTTTCCAAATTATTCTTGTTTTCATAACAACATTCACAATTTCAAAATGTGTTCAAAATTTTCAAAAAATGTCCGTGTTTCAAAAACAATTCTGATTTCTAAAATTTGCCCACAATTATCAAAACAAGTTCAAAAAACTTGAAATTATGAAAGTTGTTCGCTTTTTTAAAAAAGGATCAAAGTTTCAAATATTTTTTGCTTTTTAAAAAAGTTTACGTTTTCATAGAATGTTGGCCTTTCAAAATATCTTTCTCTAATAATAAATCACGGACTGCTTCTGGTCGTCCGTCATTTAAATTGCCCCCAAAACTGACGTAAATTATCCACCATGCCACCCATCAGCGAAGAAAATGATTCGGTTTGTTTTTCCTGTCAAAGTCGCAGCTTGGTTCGGTTCTTAAAGGGCGAGACCCTAAAGGAATCACGAGGACGTGCGAGATGTAGTGGCTGGAGCGCCCAACCCAGGTTCAATCCTTGGTTGCTGCACTTTATATTCCCTCTTTTCTCTCTTTATGCAGAAAAGCTCTCCTCCTCCCCAGCACGGGTTCTTGGGCCGGCCCGTATTTTATTATTTTAATTTGCTTTTTTCTTTCTTTAAATTAATTCGGGATTTTTCAAAATTCAAAATTTAAAAATTTCTGAGTTTTGAAAAAAATGTTGATCAAATCATAAAATCATTGGAAATTCACAAAAGGTTCAGAAAATCATAAAATGTTCACGGATTTCAAAAACTGTTTGAGTATTATAAAAAAAATCACGTTTTTAAAAAATATATTCAGAAAATATAAAACGTTCATGATTTCTAAAATGATAATTTATTCAAAACATGTTCGTGAATTGGAAGAAAATGTCTATGAAATTTTAAAAAATGTTTGCAAAAACTCAAAAAAATCACGAATTTCAAAATTTCTTCCCCAACTTTAGAAAAGTTCATCGACTCAAAAAATGTCGCTGAGTAAAAAGCTGTCCATGCATTTCACAAAAGAGATAAGTGGACATCAATCGATAAAATTTGATCACATGGACACCACAGCCATCATTAACGAGGATGGGAAAAAAAGATAAATGGCAACATGATGGGCCACCGTGTTAAAAAAAATAGAGGACACTCATACGTCGGGGTATTATGTCATACTTATTTGGCTAGGGTGTAATACTTTTGTTTTCCGTTGTAACGCACAGGCATATTTGCTAGTCACCTTAAAAGAACTTATTTTTGAAAAATAAAGAAAAATGCAGTAAAAAACGAACCCTGCAGTTCAGAGTCAATAGAGTAAAAAAACACTACAGCACCATGCTGCTACAGTAAGATGATCGGGGCTATATACTTTTTTTTAGAACGAAGACGCACGATGCGTCCGGCTTTAAATTAATAAAGCCCACCACAGGCAGCATCCAACAAAGTTAACATAGAGCTACAACAAAATAGAAGTGGCCGAAGCCCATAGTACGGAACATGCAACCGGCCTCAGCCTGATAGGAAAAGAAAGCAACGGAAGAACCCAAGCAGCCAGTCCAAAAGCGCCACGAGCAAAATCTTAGTGTCGAGCTTCGAACTGAATCGTGCGGATCCTCTCCATGGCCTGCATCATCCGATCTGCATCACGCCGTTTCCCCAACGGTGTCCAAGTCTGGAGAAACAAGTGGCATTTGAAAATAATGTCAGCAGGATGAGCAGGGAACTTGTGTTCGATAGTCATCTTATTACGGGTGGTCCATAGTGACCAGCACAACGCCCCTACGCATCGCCACAGCACGCGCCCGAAGCTACCTCTATGAGCGAGAAGGATCCCACGTAGGTCCGAAACCATATGGGGATTCCAGTTCTGCGCAAACGCCTCTCGGACGGCACTCCAAGCAAAACGAGCTAGGTGACATTGGAAGAAGATGTGGTTCGCATCTTCATGCGCTCCACATAACGCGCAAGACCCATCCGAAGGGCCGTGTCTAATGGCAATGTTGTTAGAAGAGGGGAGGCGGTCACGGAATAATTGCCAAAGAAAAACTTTGATCTTCAGAGGAATATACGCTTTCCATAGCCCCCTAGCTATGTCAAGAGTCGGTCCCTCAGTCAGCTTATTGTAAAGCGATTGAACCGTGAACTTTCCGGAACTCGAGAGGGACCACGATACCGTGTCGGCCTCAGGACAGAGAGAGACACCCTGCAAGGCAGTTAGGAGCCCATCCCAACTAGCCCGTTCATGGGCGAGGAGTGGTCTTTTGAGAGATATGGCTGGAGGGTTAGTTCTGAGCGCGTCGGCTACCAAAATGTCGACGTGAGTGGCTAGTTGGTAAATGACAAAGTGGCTACACCAAAGAGGTTCCGACCCAAGCCAATGGTCGAGCCAGAACCTCGTGGAGTTCCCGTTCTTAACGCAGAATTTGGCCCCTAACGTGTAGGCAGGCTTAACAGCCTGAATTCCGTTTCAGAAAGGCGATCCCTTCGCCTTTGAGGTGAGAAAATTCCCATCGGGGAAATATTTGGCGCGAAGAATATCGGCCCAAAGCCCCTGTTCGTTCTGGGAAAGTTTCCATATCCACTTGACAAGGAGCGCTACGTTCATGAGTTTGGAGTTGAGGATCCCAAGGCCACCGGATTTCTTGGGGCGGCAAAGCGCCGCCCACTTAATCAGGTTGTATTTCTTTTTTGTCCCAGTCCCTTCCCAAAAGAACTTAGACCTAGGGGTGTCAAGCTTGGCGTGAACTCCATCAGCCAGCAGGAACATGCCCATAGTAAACAAGGGCAGGGAGGACAAACTAGAGTTTGTCAGGATCAGCCTTGCCGCGGACGATAGAAACCTGCCGCGCCAGGGGCTGACCTGGTTCGGCACCTTACCGTAGAAGGGTTCCCATTCGAGAATCGAGATGTGTTTGTCCGAAATGGGAAGGCCTAGGTACTTAATTGGAAAACTCCCTAGTTTGCAATTAAGTAGGTTGGCAATGCGGGAGGCACGGGGATTGTCCATCCCAATGGCAATCACCTCACTCTTTAAAAAGTTTATCTTCAAGCCGGAAATGATCTCAAAAGCGAGGAGGATGAGCTTAATCGAGGCTATACTATGTTCATCGTGCTCGAAGAGCAACAAAGTGTCGTCCGCATATTGTAAGTGGGTGATCCCTCCTGGGCAAAGGTGAGGCACCACACCTCGAATATGGCCGGCGTTCTTGGCCTTGTTCACCATGGCCGAGAGGGCATCAACAACAAAGTTGAAAATCAAAGGCGAGGAGGGATCTCCTTGTCTGAGACCTCGTTTGTTGCGGAAGAAGTTCCCCACTTCTCCGTTGATCACAACCGCAGTCTGTCCCCCCGAGACAAGTTGCATGATGCGATGAATGAAACCCGACTCGAATCCCTTCAGAGTCAGCACCTCGCGAATGAACTCCCAGTTCACTCGGTCGTAGGCTTTCTCGAAGTCGAGCTTGAAGAGCACGGCCGACTGACGCATGCGCTTAAGCTCATGAACGATCTCTTGCAAAACTACCGGACCTTCTAGGATGTTACGGCCTTTGAGAAAACCCGACTGGCTACGGTCGATCACACGCTGTGCAACCGGGGCAAGTCTCGTAGTGTAAGCCTTGGAGCATAATTCGAAAGGCACGTTAATAAGGGTGATGGGGCGCTATTGCTTAATCGAGTCCGCCCCCTTAACTTTAGGGATGAGGCTGATGACGCCGAAGTTGAGGCGCGAGATGTCTACTGTGCCTAGCGCAAACCCGTTGATAATATCGTACAAAATATCCTTGAGCGCCGGCCAAAACCGCCGAAAGAAAGACACCGGCCAGCCATCCGCCCTGGAGCGGTATCGATCTTCATCGAGCCAAGCGCATCATCGATCTCCCCCGTGGAGAAGGATAAGGCCAGGCCATCATTCTTGACTTGCGACACATGTGATTCTTCCCCCCAAAAGTCCGCACGGAGGCGAAGGGGCTTTTCTTCCGCTGTTCCCAACAGGTTAAGGAAGAAATCGTAGATGTGCTGCGAGATTTCGGCTTGACTGACCAGTAACCCATGATCCGATTGCAATCTCAGGATCGAACATTTCCTTTTGCAGCAGTTGACGAAGGCATGGAAATAGCCCGTATTAGCGTCCCCCTTGGTAATCCACTTGACGCCACCCCTCCAGCGCCAATATTCCTCCTCTTCCCTGAGGATGGCCAGCACTTGATTTTCAAGGGCATAACAGTTAGCCCACTCCGCTTCCGAAAAGGATCTAGAGTCGGCTTGGACGTCAAGGGCCTTGATTTCCTCGATAAGAGCTTCCCTAGCTCGTTTAGTGTCACTACCGTGATTTGCACCCCACCCTCGGAGGAAACCACGCAGGGTCCCAGCCGCCGACACCCAAGTGTCAAGAGGGCCTCTGGAGCGCCCAGCCGCAGCCCTAGCTTGTTCCCAACGCGCGAGCAACAGAGGAATGAACCCCTCTACCTCGAACCACCCTGTTTCGAAGTAGAAACGTGGGCTACGCTTGATCCTATCCTCCCCAGAGGCCAAGATCAATGGGACATGGTCAGAACCAATGCGTGTTTCAGCAACCAGCGTGCACATGAGGAAGATCATCTCCCAGTCAGCCGTAACGAAAACACGGTCCAGGACGCTCCGAACCGGGTTGAGTTGTTTTTTAGTCCACGTGTATCTAGCCCTTGTCCTAGCAATTTCCCGTAATGCGCAAGCCGCAATGGCATTGTTAAAAAGGGAGACCCTAGGCCAGTCAATGTTGCGATTATTTTTTTCCGTGCCCGATCGGATAAGGTTAAAATCGCCCCCAAGAACAATGGGAATGTTCGCGGCTTGCTTGGCCCCGACCAAGACTTGGATTTCACCCAGGAAATCAGCCGCGCGCGAGTGGTCGGCCGGGCCGTAAACGCAAACAATCGCCCAGGAAGCGAGAGAGACTCTATGCTTAATCGTGACAGAAATGTAAAACGAACCCACGTCCCAAGTTACAACATCACATACATCAGAATTACATCCCAGAAGAAGACCGCACGAATGGCCAATGGAAGGGACCCAGCCCCACACGAAGCGGTGGAGAGGATCATAGGCCGTAAGATCACGATACGAAAAGTCCGCTTTGATCGTTTCTTGGAGAGCCACAACGTCGATCCTTTCGCGCGCGATATACTCCCTAAGTTGCGTGCGACGACCCGAGTGCCCGCAACCCCGAATATTCCAAAAGATGCAACGCATCAGATGACACGGTTGTGAAGGCGAACCCCTCTTGAGGTCACCAGTTTTGCCACTCGCTTCTTAGCCTGGGCGCGGCTCGTCGACGGTGCTGCGTCAACCTCCCTGGTTGTGGCAGCCCCCTCTGACAGGACTAGCATGGTGGGAATACCCGAAGCCTCTGGGTTAGCAGAGACCGCCAACGCTGTGGAATCGGCCTCCCTGGCCTTGGTTGTTGGGTTTCGTAGTAATTTCAAAAATTTCCTACGCACACGCAAGATCATGGTGATGTATTGCAACGAGAGGGGGGAGTGTTGTCTACATACCCTTGTAGACCGTAAGCGGAAGCGTTAGCACAACGCGGTTGATGTAGTCGTACGTCTTCACGGCCCGACCGATCAAGCACCGAAACTACGGCACCTCCGAGTTCTAGCACACGTTCAGCTCGATGACGTCCCTCGAACTCCGATCCAGCCGAGTGTCGAGGGAGAGTTCCGTCAGCACGACGGCGTGGTGACGATCTTGATGTTCTACCGTCACAGGGCTTCGCCTAAGCACCGCTACGATATTATCAAGACGGACTATGGTGGAGGGGGGCACCGCACACGGCTAAGAGATCCAAGGGATCAATTGTTGTGTCTTTGGTGCTAGCCCTGCCCCTCTATTTATATGTTGAGCCCCGGGGTCGAAACTTGGAGCAAAAGCCTCCTCAAAGTCGGTTTTTCCCGAAAGGCAAGAGTCCCACTCAGACTCCAGGACCAAACGCCACAATCCTTGGCGTCTGGCCCAGACGCCATGGGCCTCGGCGTCTGGCCCAGGGCCAGACGCCAGGGTCTCCGGCGTTTGGCCCCCTGGACTCCACAAAACTCCTTTTGCACCAATCTAAAGCCTCATGGGCTTGACCCCTTGGCCTAACCATATCATCCAATATATGAATCTTTACGTCTCGACCATTTCGAGACTCCTCGTCATGTCCCCAATCTCATCCGGGACTCCGAACTCCTTCGGTACATCAAAACATGTAAACTCATAATATAACTGTCATCGTAACCTTAAGCGTGCGGACCCTACGGGTTCGAGAACAATGTAGACATGACCGAGACACGTCTCCGGTCAATAACCAATAGCGGGACCTGGATGCCCATATTGGCTCCTACATATTCTACGAAGATCTTTATCGGTCAGACCGCATAACAACATACGTTGTTCCCTTTGTCATCGGTATGTTACTTGCCCGAGATTCGATCGTCGGTATCCAATACCTAGTTCAATCTCGTTACTGGCAAGTCTCTTTACTCGTTCCGTAATACATCATCTCACAACTAACATATTAGTTGTAATGCTTGCAAGGCTTATGTGATGTGTATTACCGAGAGGGCCCAGAGATACCTCTCCGACAATCGGAGTGACAAATCCTAATCTCGAAATACGCCAACTCAACATCGACCATTGGAGACACCTGTAGTACTCCTTTATAATCACCCAGTTACATTGTGACGTTTGGTAGTACCCAAAGTGTTCCTCCGGCAAACGGGATTGCATAATCTCATAGTCATAGGAACATGTATAAGTCATGAAGAAAGCAATAGCAACATACTAAACGATCGTGTGCTAAGCTAATGGAATGGGTCATGTCAATCAGATCATTCAACTAATGATGTGACCTTGTTAATCAAATAACAACTCATTGTTCATGGTTAGGAAACATAACCATCTTTGATTAACGAGCTAGTTAAGTAGAGGCATACTAGTGACACTTTGTTTGTCTATGTATTCACACATGTATTATGTTTCCGGTCAATACAATTCTAGCATGAATAATAAACATTTATCATGAAATAAGGAAATAAATAATAACTTTATTATTGCCTCTAGGGCATATTTCCTTCAGTCTCCCACTTGCACTAGAGTCAATAATCTAGTTCACATCGCCATGTGATTTAATAGCAATAGTTCACATCACCATGTGATTAACACCCATAGTTCACATCGATATGTGATCAACACCCAAAGGGTTTACTAGAGTCAGTAATCTAGTTCACATCGCTATGTGATTAACACCCAAAGAGTACTAAGGTGTGATCATGTTTTGCTTGTGAGATAATTTTAGTCAACGGGTCTGTCACATACAGATCTGTAAGTATTTTGCGAATTTCTATGTCAACAATGCTCTGCACGGAGCTATTCTAGCTAATTGCTCCCACTTTCAATATGTATCCAGATTGAGACTTAGAATCATCTGGATCAGTGTCAAAAAACTTGCATCGATGTAACCCTTTACGACGAACCTTTTTGTCACGTCCATAATCGAGAAACATATCCTTATTCCACTAAGGATAATTTTGACCGCTGTCCAGTGATCTACTCCTAGATCACTATTGTACTCCCTTGGCAAACTCAGTGGTAGGGCATACAATAGATCTGGTATACAGCATGGCATATTTTATAGAACCTAAGACTGAGGCATAGGGAATGACTTTCATTCTCTTTCTATCTTCTGTCGTGGTCAGGCTTTGAGTTTTACTCAACTTCACACCTTGTAACACAGGCAAGAAACCTTTTTCTTTGACTGTTCCATTTTGAACTACTTCAAAATCTTGTCAAGGTATGTACTCATTGAAAACTTATCAAGTGTCTTGATCTATCTCTATAGATCTTGATACTTAATATGTAAGCAGCTTCACCGAGGTCTTTCTTTGAAAAACTCCTTTCAAACACTCCTTTATGCTTTGCAGAATAATTCTACATTATTTCCGATCAACAATATGTCATTCACATATACTTATCAGAAATGTTGTCGTGCTCCCACTCACTTTCTTGTAAATACAGGCTTCACCGCAAGTCTGTATAAAACCATATGCTTTGATCAACTCATCAAAGTGTATATTCCAACTCCGAGATGCTTGCACCAGTCCACAGATGGATCGCTGGAGCTTGCATATTTTGTTAGCTCCCTTTGGATCGACAAAACCTTCCGGTTGCATCATATACAACTCTTCTTCCAGAAATCCATTCAGGAATGCAGTTTTGACATCCATCTGCCAAATTTCATAATCATAAAATGCGGCAATTGCTAACATGATTCGGACGGACTTAAGCATCGCTACGGGTGAGAAGGTCTCATCGTAGTCAATCCCTTGAACTTGCCGAAAACCTTTTGCGACAAGTCGAGCTTTGTAGACAGTAACATTACCATCAGCGTCAGTCTTCTTCTTAAAGATCCATTTATTCTCAATTGCTTGCCGATCATCGGGCAAGTAAACCAAAGTCCATACTTTGTTCTCATACATGGATCCCATCTCAGATTTCATGGCTTCAAGCCACTTTGCGGAATCTGGGCTCACCATCGCTTCTTCATAGTTCGTAGGTTCATCATGATCTAGTAGCATGACTTCCAGAAAAGGATTATCGTACCACTCTGGCGCGGATCTTACTCTGGTTGATCTACGAGGTTCAGTAGTATCTTGTTCTGAAGTTTCATGATCATCATCATTGGCTTCCTCACTAACTGGTGTAGGTGTCACAGAAACAGTTTTCTGTGATGAACTACTTTCCAGTAAGGGAGCAGGTACAGTTACCTCGTCAAGTTCTACTTTCCTCCCACTCACTTCTTTCGAGAGAAACTCCTTCTCTAGAAATGATCCATTCTTAGCAACGAATGTCTTGCCTTCGGATCTGTGATAGAAGGTGTACCCAACAGTTTCCTTTGGGTATCATATGAAGTCATATTTCTCCGATTTGGGTTCGAGCTTATCAGGTTGAAGCTTTTTCACATAAGCATCGCAGCCCCAAACTTTAAGAAACGACAACTTTGGTTTCTTGCCAAAC
Source organism: Triticum aestivum (assembly GCF_018294505.1). NCBI lineage: Eukaryota > Viridiplantae > Streptophyta > Magnoliopsida > Poales > Poaceae > Triticum > Triticum aestivum. Next base: position 608,717,767 of record NC_057797.1, read on the forward strand.
CACAGTTCATAAGGCGTCGTCTCAACGGATTTTGATGGTGCCCTATTTAACGTGAATGCAGCTGTCTTTAATGCATAACCCCAAAACAATAGTGGTAAATCGGTAAGAAACATCATAGGTTGCACCATATCCAATAAAGTACAATTATGACGTTCGGACACACCATTGTGGTGTTCCAGGTGGCATGAGTAGTGAAACTATTTCACATTGTTTTTTAACTGAAGGCCAAACTCGTAACTCAAATACTCTTCTTTACGATCAGATCGTAGAAACTTTATTTTCTTGTTACGATGATTTTTCACTTCACTCTGAAATTCTTTGAACTTTTCAAATGTTTCAGACTTGTGTTTCATTAAGTAGATATACTCATATCTGCTCAAATCATCTGTGAAGATCAAAAAATAATGATACTTGCCACGAGCATCAACACTCATTGGATTGCATACATCGGTATGTATTATTTCCAATAAGTCAGTAGCACGTTCCATTGTTCTGGAGAACGGAGTTTTAGTCATCTTGCCCAAAAGGCACGGTTCGCAAGCATCAAATGATTCATAACCAAGTGATTCCGAAAATCCATCTTTATGGAGTATCTTCATGCGCTTTACACCGATATGACCCAAACGGCAGTGCCACAAATAAGTTGCACTATCATTATTAACTTTGCATCTTTTGGTTTCAATATTATGAATATGTGTATCACTACGATCGAGATCCAATGAACCATTTTTCATTGGGTGTGTAACCATATAAGGTTTTATTCATGTAAACAGAACAACAGTTTATTCTCTTACTTAAATGAATAACCGTATTGCAATAAACATGAACAAATCATATTCATGCTCAACGCCAACACCAAATAACACTTATTTAGTTTCAACACTAATCCCGAAAGTATAGGGAGTGTGCGATGATGATCATATTAATCTTGGAACTACTTCCAACACTCATCGTCACTTCCCCTTCAACTAGTCTTTGTTTATTCTGCAACTCCCGTTTCGAGTTACTAATCTTAGCAACTGAACTAGTACCTAATACTAAGGGGTTTGCTATAAACACTAGTAAAGTACACATCAATAACATGTATATCAAATATACTTATGTTCACTTTTGCCATCCTTCTTATCCGCCAATCACTTGGGGTAGTTCCGCTTCCAGTGACCAATCCCTTTGTAGTAGAAGCACTTAGTCTCAGGCTTAGGACCAGACTTGGGCTTCTTCACTTGAGCAGCAACTCGCTTGCCGTTCTTCTTGAAGTTCCCCTTCTTCCCTTTGCCCTTTTCTTGAAACTAGTGGTCTCTGTCTACCATCAACACTTGATGTTTTTCTTGATTTCTACCTTCGTCGATTTTAGCATCACGAAGAGCTCGGGAATTGTTTACGTCATCCCTTGCATTATAGTTCATCACGAAGTTCTACTAACTTGGTGGTGGTGACTAGAGAATTCTGTCAATCACTATCTTATCTGGAAGATTATCTCCCACTTGATTCAAGCGATTGAAGTACCCAGACAATCTAAGTACATGCTCACTAGTTGAGCGATTCTCCTCCATCTTTTAGCTATAGAACTTGTTGGAGACTTCATATCTCTCAACTCGGGTATTTGCTTGAAATATTAACTTCAACTCCAGGAACATCTCATATGGTCCATGACGTTCAAAACGTCTTTGAAGTCCCGATTCTAAGCCGTTTAAGCATGGTGCACTAAACTATCAAGTAGTCATCATATTGAGCCAGCCAAACGTTCATAACGTCTGCATCTGCTCCTGCAATAGGTCTGTCACCTAGCGATGCATCAAGGACATAATTCTTCTGTGCAGCAATGAGGATAAACCTCAGATCACGGATCCAATCCGCATCATTGCTACTAACATTTTTCAACACAATTTTTCTCCAGGAACATATCAAAATAAACACAGGGAAGCAACAACGCGAGCTATTGATCTACAACATAATTTGCAAAATACTATCAGGACTAAGTTCATGATAAATTAAAGTTCAATTAATCATATTACTTAAAGAACTCCCACTTAGATAGACATCCCTCTAATCTTCTAAGTGATTACGTGATCCAAATCAACTAAACCATGACCGATCATCACGTGAGATGGAGTAGTTTTCAATGGTGAACATCGTTTATGTTGATCATATCTACTATATGATTCACGCTCGACCTTTCGGTCTCCGTGTTCCGAGGCCATATCTGCATATGCTAGGCTCGTCAAGTTTAACCTGAGTATTCTGCGTGTGCAAAAACTGGCTTGCACCCGTTGTAGATGGACGTAGAGCTTATCACACCCGATCATCACGTGGTGTCTGGGCACGACGAACTTTGGCAACGGTGCATACTCAGGGAGAACACTTCTTGATAATTTAGTGAGAGATCATCTTATAATGCTACCGTCAATCAAAGCAAGATAAGATGCATAAAAAGATAAACATCACATGCAATCAATATAAGTGATATGATATGGCCATCATCATCTTGTGCTTGTGATCTCCATCTCCGAAGCACCGTCATGATCACCATCGTCACCGGCGCGACACCTTGATCTCCATCGTAGCATCGTTGTCGTCTTGCCAATCTTATGCTTTCACGACTATCACTACCGTTTAGTAATAAAGTAAAGCATTACATCGCGATTGCATTGCATACAATAAAGCGACAACCATATGGCTCCTGCCAGTTGCCGATAACTTGGTTACAAAACATGATCATCTCATACAATAAAATTCAGCATCATGCCTTGACCATATCACATCACAACATGCCCTGCAAAAACAAGTTAGACGTCCTCTACTTTGTTGTTGCATGTTTTACGTGGCTGCTACGGGCTTAAGTAAGAACCAGTCTCACCTACGCATCAAAACCACAACGATAGTTTGTCAAATAGACTCCGTTTTAACCTTCGCAAGGACCGGGCGTAGCCATACTTGGTTCAACTAAAGTTGGAGAGACAGTCGCCCGCAAGCCATCTCTGTGCAAAGCACGTCGAGGGAACCGGTCTCGCGTAAGCGTACGCGTAAGGTTGGTCTGGGTCGTCTCGTCCAACAATACCGCCGAACCAAAGTATGACATGCTGGTAGGCAGTATGACTTGTATCGTCCACAACTCACTTGTGTTCTACTCGTGCATATAACATCAACATCAATAACCTAGGCTCGGATGCCACTGTTGGGTTTCGTAGTAATTTCAAAAATTTCCTACGCACACGCAAGATCATGGTGATGTATAGCAACGAGAGGGGAGAGTGTTGTCTACATACCCTTGTAGACCGTAAGCGGAAGCGTTAGCACAACGCGGTTGATGTAGTCGTACGTCTTCACGGCCCGACCGATCAAGCACCGAAACTACGGCACCTCCGAGTTCTAGCACACGTTCAGCTCGATGACGTCCCTCGAACTCCGATCCAGCCGAGTGTCGAGGGAGAGTTCCGTCAGCACGACGGCGTGGTGACGATCTTGATGTTCTACCGTCGCAGGGCTTCGCCTAAGCACCGCTAGGATATTATCGAGGTGGACTATGGTGGAGGGGGGCACCGCACACGGCTAAGAGATCCAAGGGATCAATTGTTGTGTCTTTGGTGCTAGCCCTGCCCCTCTATTTATATGTTGAGCCCCGGGGTCGAAACTTGGAGCAAAAGCCTCCTCAAAGTCGGTTTTTCCCGAAAGGCAAGAGTCCCACTCGGACTCCAGGACCAAACGCCACAATCCTTGGCGTCTGGCCCAGACGCCATGGGCCTCGGCGTCTGGCCCAGGGCCAGACGCCAGGGTCTCCGGCGTTTGGCCCCCTGGACTCCGCAAAACTCCTTTTGCACCGATCTAAAGCCTCATGGGCTTGACCCCTTGGCCTAACCATATCATCCAATATATGAATCTTTACGTCTCGACCATTTCGAGACTCCTCGTCATGTCCCCAATCTCATCCGGGACTCCGAACTCCTTCGGTACATCAAAACATGTAAACTCATAATATAACTGTCATCGTAACCTTAAGCGTGCGGACCCTACGGGTTCGAGAACAATGTAGACATGACCGAGACACGTCTCCGGTCAATAACCAATAGCGGGACCTGGATGCCCATATTGGCTCCTACATATTCTACGAAGATCTTTATCGGTCAGACCGCATAACAACATACGTTGTTCCCTTTGTCATCGGTATGTTACTTGCCCGAGATTCGATCGTCGGTATCCAATACCTAGTTCAATCTCGTTACTGGCAAGTCTCTTTACTCGTTCCGTAATACATCATCTCACAACTAACATATTAGTTGTAATGCTTGCAAGGCTTATGTGATGTGTATTACCGAGAGGGCCCAGAGATACCTCTCCGACAATCGGAGTGACAAATCCTAATCTCGAAATACGCCAACTCAACATCGACCATTGGAGACACCTGTAGTACTCCTTTATAATCACCCAGTTACGTTGTGACGTTTGGTAGTACCCAAAGTGTTCCTCCGGCAAACGGGAGTTGCATAATCTCATAGTCATAGGAACATGTATAAGTCATGAAGAAAGCAATAGCAACATACTAAACAATCGTGTGCTAAGCTAATGGAATGGGTCATGTCAATCAGATCATTCAACTAATGATGTGACCTCGTTAATCAAATAACAACTCATTGTTCATGGTTAGGAAACATAACCATCTTTGATTAACGAGCTAGTCAAGTAGAGGCATACTAGTGACACTTTGTTTGTCTATGTATTCACACATGTATTATGTTTCCGGTCAATACAATTCTAGCATGAATAATAAACATTTATCATGAAATAAGGAAATAAATAATAACTTTATTATTGCCTCTAGGGCATATTTCCTTCATTGGCCGCAGCAGCGGCCTCTGCCAAATCCGCTTGGGCCTCCTCGCGAGCACGGATAAGGGACACAAGCTCCCCACGGTCCGTACCTAAATCGAAACCACTGTCGTCTAGGATAGAAACTAGTTGCGGATCTGTAAACGCGTTCAGAATCTTAAAGGAGGGGGGTGGGTTACCCGAGATCTCCAAGTTCTTGTCCGCCAGACGAAGCTGAGCACTCTCCAAGGAAGACAGATCACCTAACGCCGCCTTGGCCCGAGCACTTGGAGCCCGTTGAGGGCCCGGAGATGCCCGAGAGCGCCGCGCCTTGGTTGCCGTGCCCGCGAAGCCCAACGCAGCCTGAAGATCCACACACGCTGGCGCCACAGGCGAAGGGAGCGCCAGCCTAGCTTACTTGACATGAGGCTTCCGTCCGGCCGTCTTCTTGGGGGCACGCCCAGAACCCCCCGAGCTGCGACGGCCCGACACCGGGGTGCGCATGGAAGGCTCATTGAGCACCATGCCCGAGTCCGGAGCCGAGCAAACTGGGGGAGGCTGGGGCGACAGCCGCAGCGACGCGACCGACAGCATCAGAGCGGCCTGCCACAGGCAGCGACACCAAGCCCACCAGATTGAAAGCCCCCACCAGAGCGCGGGACGGAGGCGGACTGCTCCCAGCCGTGTCCGAGATCGCCAGCGCCCCAGGCTCCGCGTTCTCCTTCCCTTCGTCGAGCGCCAGTTCTTTGATACCCAATTAGTTCCAGGTCTCCGTGTCAATTGACGTGTCTGGCATGCTATCCTCAGGTTCATCCTCACGGCCGGCCATGTCCACATCCATAAAGCAGCCCTCGTTACCAGTGTGTTGCCCGCCCTGGGTCCCTGGATCTTTCTGCTACTGCCCAGCTGACCCTCCGGTCCGCGGACCAGGCGGTCCAGCACTCTTGTGACCCGGGTGAGAGGGTGGATTGTTAGGACCAGGCGCCGCCGGCCCGTCTCCAGGACACTTTGGGAGCCGCTCCACCTCGACCCGAATGTCGTAACCCTCTTGATTAAACCAAACTTGCACAAAACCATTCATCTTGTCAGGGGCTCTGCAACCAAACTTCATCCTCACCGGTCCCACCCGGATGAGGGATAGCTCATCCACCACAATAGGTCTGCCTAGCATCTTGAGCCCCTCCATCAGGCGGTCGACACGACAATGTTTCTTGGGTATGCCATGAAGGCGGAGCCACACCTCCTGCATGGAGAGGGGCACAATCGTCTCGTGGATCGAGTCTCGAACCAGCACCGTAATGTCATTGATGGAGAGGAAAAGCTTGCCGCTTGTCTTGGCTATATGCAATAGATCTGCAGAGGGGAAGACCACCGCAAAGTCGTTGTCGCCAACCTGCGCAATCTGCCAGTCCCAGTCTCCAACCACCATGTGCATCAGCTCCTGCTTGAGCGTACGCAGCGAAAGCCTCCCCGGCTCCGCTGACAAAATGGCACCATTGGCAGCTTTAAGGTCGTCGCCCTCCGCCATCTCTTCTTCTTCAAACTCCATGCAGAAAAATCCTTCGCCTGGAATGGCGCTGCCTATGATCTGGAGGTGCGGCTGCTTGCCCCGTGAAGGGCAATAGGCCGAGGCATGTCCCTCCTGCTTGCAGATCACACAAAGGGGGGGGGGGGAAGGTGCATTTGGCCTGGTAATGCCCGGTCCGGCCGCACTTGAAATATTCCCCGCCCTCCTCTTCGACTGGAATGGGAGCATCCACCGAGCCCCACGGCGCATCGGGCGCGACCACCGCAAGGGGTGTAGCTGAAGCCCATGGCTTTTTTGCCAGCGGGTCCCCATGACCTCCACCGCAAAGGGGGTGCTCTTGCTTGCGCTCCAGCTCGCGGCGCCACAATCCATGCTTGCGCTTCTGCTTCTTCTCTTACTGGCCCCACCAAGGTGGAGGGGGACTCCAATCCCCCTCGCGCCCGTGGTAACCAGATCCGGAGTCATGGCCCTAGTAGCCACCGTAGCCACGACCAGCACCGCCGTCTTGACCATGCTCAAAGCCACCTCCGCCGTTCGTACGCCCTGCCGCCTTGGCCCGCTGGCCACGCTTTGCCTGCGCCCGTAGAGCCTTCTCACGCCGCCATTCCTCCTCGAAGAGCGGAGGCTCCATCAGGCGCTTGTCTGCACGCCGGTCGCCCATGGCCGTCGCCTCGGCAAAGGACAGAGTGAGAGGGGGAGGAGGGGGGAGAGGAACGAGAGATCTAATGGGGAGACGGTGGCGCCGCACCTCACTGGAACGAGCCGGAAACCCTAGCGAGGGGTCGCGGAGGCCCATGCGCAGCCATATATAGCGCTAGCAGGCGGGCCGACGGGCCCCTCCCAGGGCAGGTCGACCGTGTGGGCTGACAGGGCCAGGTCCAGCACCAGGACCCGAATGCCCCCCCCCCCCCCCCCCGCAGACGTCGAGGGCCCCACACCAGGAGGCCTGACGACCAGAGGATAGAGCTGGGCCGGCCCAGGCCCAGCGGCCCCCAGCAGGCCCAAGGAAGGGGCGGTCGGCGCCAACCCTAGCGCGTCAGCCACCTCAGCCACCCGTTCCGCCGCCGCCGCCATCGACGCCGTCGAGGGGAGGACAGGGAGGGCAGGCCACTCCTCGGGCGTCACCGGAGCCACCGCGGGCCCAGAACGCCGGGGAGACATCGGGGGAGGGGCCAGACGAGTCCCCCACGCGCCCAAATCCGCTTGCGCCTCTGTCCTCCAGCAGCGCACCGCCGTCGCCCGCGAACCGCCTCCGCCCGGCGCAAAACGATGTCGCCGGTCACCCCGACCAGCCCCGCCAAGAGTCGCCGCCAGCACAAAATCACCCAACGTCGCCCCCGTCGGAGGAGGAGCCAACCGCGGTGAGGTAAGCTCATCCTCCTCGTCGGACGCATCCTCCGCCAAAGCCTAGAACCGGCCACCGCAGCCTGCACGACCTGCCCCAGGGGAGCGCGCCGGGGCAGGGGACGCCGGGGCGCCACAGGGACCCCGCCGCACCAGCACCCACTCCGTCGCCGTGACAGCACCGCCGGGGGGAGCGGGATCGCCGCCTGCGTCGCCCCGAGTCGCCTCCAACGGCTCGCGCGTTTCAAAACCCATCCGTCCTCGGTGGTTGAAATTCACAGGTCGGGCTATATACTCGGGACATACGGCTAGATGGGTCGGCCCAGTTGGGAGCTGCCTGTGGGTTCTGAGCAAGTGGCAAATAGGAGCTCCCGTAAAAATAATTAAAAATATATGAACGATCCTCCATTGAGGTCTATTGGCACGAAAAATAGCATCTCATTATTTCTTTACCTCTAAAAGATCCAGCTGGATATGTGTGTGTGTCACTCATCATATCAATCCATCCAATCTGTATTTAACGAGTGCGAGGAATATTGTTTTGTAGCAAAAACACCTTGCCACTCTGCTCTATATCTTTATCTCTACTAATACGTAGTACTAATCTCTTCTCTATCTCTAGTTAATATTTAAATAAAATAAGCAGCGTTCTTTTTCCTGTCAAGCAAAACTTTTCGTCAACCGGCCTCCCCTCCCATCACATCCCTTCATAGTTTTTTTATTCGGTCATTTTTTTCGTTACATCTTATCTGACCGCACCTTCCCAATATGCCGCTCAATCACATTAATTTACTTATCTTATGTAGCACTACATCAACTCCACCTTAATTAACTTACTTTTCGCAAAATGTGAAATTAGGCCACTCAATTCCACACCATATTTGACCGCACATTCCTGTACGCAATTCATTTAATTTACTTATCATGCATGATCCAAGCTACCAAATTACAATGGTGCCAAAATCAAAATACTAATCCATGGTGATTCCCGTCTGCCGCGTACCATATAAGGTGGAATTACATCCACTTCTACCTTAATCAATGAAAAATAGCTGCTATTAGCGAGACATTGCACACACAATTATTTAGCAAGACATTGCTCAGAACGCTATAGCTTGCTATTAACGACATTATAACGAGTAGGGCGTTTTGGAGCTCGGCCTCCATGGAGGCCGAATTTTTTGAAAAAATCAAAATTCACACTTTTCAGTTTCAAAAAAATCTAAAAAAAATCATACAAGTAAACAAGGATGTTATGAGTATGTATGTAAAATTTGAGGATGAAATACCCTAAAATGCGATCTATGCAAAAAAGATAAATTCATGGACTTTGAGAATGAATAGTGCATCTACTAAAAAGGCTCAGATTTATTCTTTTTGTGTAGCACTCATTTTAAAGTGTTTCATCCTGAAAAATTACACACATATGCTTTATGTCTCTAAGTATGTGTGGATTTTTTTTCAAAATTTTTTGAAACGTGAAAATTTGAATTTTGATCAAGTCAAACTCGGGCTCCATGGAGCCCGAGCTCTAAAGAGCATTTTCGCATTATAACACGCTATTTTTTTCACTGACCTTAGCACATACCTAGCATTTATACATTAAAAAAATACAGCTCCCGTGACAACACATGGGCACATACCTAGTTTCCATAAAACTCCTCAGCCTAATGACCAGACCAATCCCTCCCCACGTCATCAAAACAAATAGGAGGGATAAACATTGCGTGACCCTAACATATTTTTGGTGATATTTTTGCAAAAAAAACATATTTTGGGTGATATATACCAAAACTAGGATGATTTTTTTTTATAAACTTCAACTAGGATGATTTTCTAGTTTGTGTACATGTATCAGCCTACTTTTTATCCGTTGGAACAAACAGTCACTTTGCTATTAGAAGAAGAAAATTAAAATAAATCTGTTTTGACAACAGAAAAAGGATGTTTGATCCATCTTAATAGGCTGAAGAGACAATCAGTCAATTGGCCATAACAACTAACAATTGTTCTTCTATATAGAGAGTGAAGTACTGATTAGTGTTCCAGCGCAAAAAGAAACACTAATTAATGTTATTGTTAGTTCATCAGGATGAACCAAAAACAGAGAAAAAACAGCTGAACATATACCCCTGTTGTCAGAAGAAGAATAAGAAACTCTCTCTGAAGACATTTCAGAATGAATGCAAACGCTGGAAAAAAAAATCAGTGTAGAGGCTTGGCAAGAGCCTTATTGCGGCCGTGATTTGTGTGATCTTCCTCCTGCATAGTACATCTACACAGTGTTGAAGTATTCTCTTTGTGTCTGAGGTTTGTATATTGAAGTCATTGCCGAGAGCATCTCAAGTAGACGATTACCCCGACGCCGGCAACAGCAGCTGCACTGGCTAGCATCTCCTCGACATCGAAGTATCTACAGACGACATCTGTGTGGACTCTGCGCCGGTCCCTGCAGCGTCGTCCATGTGCAGCCTAAGAACCTGAAACAGCAAAACGAAACACCAAAAAAGACTGAACCTCGAAGTAAATTACTGAACCTAAGTTGCAATAACAAGAAGAAGAACGAAGAAACTAAAAATGATCGGTTGCGCTTTGGTTGCGGCATAACTAGCGAGGATGCAGACGACACGCGAATCAATCAAGTTGCTGACCTAGAAAAAGAAGAGAAAAACTGACCTTCCATCCAGCTGATCTGGCATGCTCAATCGCTGCAACGAGATCACCATCGGTAGCCAGAAGAACTCTGTCACCTTCATCATCATCATACTGTTCAAAACAAATATTTTTTTTTAGAAATGGAGGAGGACCCCCGGCCTCTGCATCTGGACGATGCATGCAGCCACTACTGTTCAAAACAATTGTAAGTGAGATGTGAATACAGAGGGCCACAAGTCCTACTTTTAAAAAATCCCATCTACAAGCTTTTGCTTGCCCTAATTGCTCACTTGGAGGAAAAGGAACACAGTACTGCATAAGCAAAGCTCAATGTTAAAGCCCAACCTCTTACCAGAAGATTTACATTTGCCTTCTTGTTTTCTGTTCCTAATATGTATGCAATAGCAGACACAAGCTCATCTAAGCTTTCTGAAACTGCAGAAAGAAGAAGTGTTATCAGATATTAAGGCAGACAAACACAAATTCATACTACACTACTACTTTAGTAAACCACAATGAGGAAAGTAAGATGAGAAATGCACACACCGCAACTGAATCTGTGCATCCGCCCTTTTTATCTTCAATTTTGAAAGAGAATGCATTGCCAACATGAGGGGGTGTTTGCTTCCCTTCAGCACTATCTGAGGCTGCCGTACGAAATTCGTCACTGCACTATATAACAAAAGACTGATCAAGCCATCTTCAGGAATGTAAGAGTATATGCAAGTCGAAGAAGAACAAACCTATGCCAGTCATTCTCCTCTGAAGGATGCAAGGCAAGTGCTGAATCCCAAAACTTCTGAACCATGGTATTTGCCACATCGTTTGGTCCAGAGGCTCCCTCGACCTAACGAGTACACAAAACTTGTTATGATTATATGGTGATGAGAAATAAAGATAACGTATTTGTATGGTGTCCGCCAAAAAAACGTATTGTATGGTATAGTTTTATGAAAATAATCATAGCTAACAGAATATTTAATTCATTTAATGTATAATATTTGTGACTGAATCATTTTAATGCAACAAAAATAGAATTCATGTGTCAGGGGACTTCCCTTCAGAATGAAACCTTCACCTCCCAAGAGAGTTCTGTTCTTTTTCTTTAACATGAGGAAATAATGAAATGTGCAGTAACATCATAATAATCCATTCTTACCATGGAGATGGCTGTTTGGGTTAACTGTAGAGCGTCCAAACAGGAGACAATCTGTCCTCCTATTCAAAGATTTAGCTTAGATATGTGCATAGAAATGAACATCTCTCTGATGTTAGAATTCAGTACTTGCTTTTGTCCGCAACAAGAATATGACGAGATTTTCTATCTTGCATTGATTGTAGAGCCTCGAGGATTGATGTGTCCAATGTAGCACAATCAGGACTTGCAGTCATGACCTTCGGAAAGTTAACATCGCTTTAGGAATAAAATCTTGATTGCTTAAAATGTGGATGCTTCAGTTTTTTTCCATACCTTTTCTACTAGAGTCACCTCTGGGGACAGATTTTGTGCCACTACTCGCAAAACCAAATCCTTGGAACTGCAGTGTGCTCAGCATCTTGGTGATAGTACTTAACAAATAAATGAGATGGGAAACTTTAAAACAACGCGAATTTTGCTAAGAACATACGTGAGAATGCCTTGCAGCATGTTCCCTGTCATGACAACCACTGAGTTAACTCGGTACTCTCTCATCTTTTTGGCAGCTACAATTACCAGATCTGAAGGAGATACCGATGCAACACTACAAAGGATAATCGATAGCAGTATTCAGTCGTAACAAACGAAATCACGTCATACATTTTTGTGGCAGTAGAAATTTGACCTGCTATTTTCAGTTATGATAGTTGATAAGGAAGGCTTGAACATGTGGTCTCGAAGATTTTCTATTAACGTGTGCGGACCTGAAGTAAGGACCCAAAATATGACATCAGCTAGTTAATCAAAGAGACCTGAATGAAATGCATCATTGGTGATCATGAAAATTGAAATAAGTATTCTTGTAAAAAAAGTAGTCAATTTAATCATATTAAAAGAAACTGAAAAAGCAACCTGCAAATTCATTTCCCCACTGCCGTTCGACCCTTTCCATAGCAGCGGCAATAGCACTACCTTGTTCTGCTGCCTTTTCCATTCTAGAAATCGCATCATAGAGGAACTTGGTAATATCCAACATGGCAATGACCTCACCATGCTCCACTACAGGAAGATGCCGAAATTTGCCTGTATATGAATTCATATGACATGAAAGAAACCATGAAGATAAGATAGAAGAGGTCAATAAGAATGACAACAAAATCCCAGCATAAAACACGACAGAAATTTCTTAAGAGAACATTCTTGTACTTTCAGGCACACTATTCCTCTTGCAGTTCTTGCCTCTGGCTATTAGCTAGGATGTAATAAAATTGCTCCGAGTTACACTATTCCTCAATTCAAGATGACTCTCAGTTCCAGATTATTTGTTTTCTCACATATATTTTTAGAAAGGAGGCCTATGTAGGTTTTATATTCGGCCACGACTTCAGTTACTGACAAAATACATGGCTATGATTATGACTGAAGGCGAAACTGGCAACAAATACTGCTAATTGTGGTACTGAAGAAAAACAACCAGCAGACCTTGGACCATCTTCTGCAGTGCCTCGGTGGCCGACGAGTTGGACATGACAAAAACTGGGTTCCGCGTCATCACCTTGGACACACTCGTCGTGTTGGGAATTAGACCCTCGGCTATCACTCGACCCGATATGTCCTACAGAAAAACACAGCAAATCCCCCATGAAAACTTTGTCTCAACCACTACTGATTCCATACAAAACCTGATGCTCATCATTAACCCATGAAATTCCTTCATAACCCCCCACCCCAAAAAAAATTTAACTGTTTTCTGTTTTCTATATACTTATATCTATTTTTTCAAACAAATCCTCCTTTTCAGTTTGTTGTAAATACTACTAACTTTTAATTGCAGACTACTTACATATTCAATCTTTGCAGCCCCAAGAAGTTTAAAGTTGATATTCTCTGTTTCCACTTTTCAGCGATTCAGATTCCTTGTGATGAGTTTCTCACCTCGGCCGTGACGATGCCGGAGAGCACCCCTTTGGCGTCGGTGAGCAGCGCGGCGTCGGCGCGCCTGGCGGCCATCCTCCTGCACGCCTCGGACACCGCGGTGGCCTCCGGGAGAGTCAGCGCCTTGGTCAGCCTGAGCTGCTTCACCGTCCTCTCCTCCAGCGACCTACGCATCAATCGCAGCCATATAAATCCTCAGAATCAAGCGGCAGGGAACGAAAAGACGATCGGCGGAGAGCGTACGGTGGCGGGCGACTTGGGCTTGCAGGAGGCGGCGGCGGCTCGATTCCCATTGGCGGGGGCAGGGGGCTTGCTGCGGAGGAAGGCGGCCTGGTGGCGGCGAGGCTGCGGCGCGGCCATCGGCATCCGGCGGTGGTGGCGGCGGCGGCGATCGCGGGTGTGGTTTGAAATGGCGTTGAAGGCAAGGATGACAGAGTCAGAGAAGAGAGCAGAACGGAAAAACAGAGTCGTCGCGAGCAGCACGTCAGTGAGTCATACCGGGGGCGGGCATTGAAGGACCTGTGGCGTTGAAGGCAACGGAAAAACCATTGCTCGCTCCTGCAGGTCCGGGGGCGGGCGTGGCATTCCTGCCACAGGCGCCCTGATCCCCTGAAGTACTCGCCTCCTCCCCTACGTGGCGCGGCCCAACCCTGCTGTTGTCGCTGGGCGTGGGATCTGCGGCCGATCATGGGGGTGTTCGCGGGCTGCCTTTCGTGCGCAAGCGGCCTCCCTCATCTTCGGCGGCCCTACCTCCCCACGAGCCATCGTGATGGCTCATGCGGAGGCAGCCAGACTACAAGGATAGTGGCAGTCACGAAGCTCCTCAAGGCGGCTACTTGTTGGCGCTACTCTGACCCCGGCGACCTTGGACCCGCGTCTCTCCGGTGTCCATGGCTGTCGGCATCCTCTGTCGGCGGCTCCGGCCTCGGGGACCAGCAGATACGCCCCTTCAAGCTTGCCTGGCTCCCTGACGTCCTGACGGCTATGGCCACGACATCTAGGGTCTACATTGCTCCAGTCCTAGCTTGTCGGCATTGTCGTTCGCCGTCTCCCACCCCATCGTGGTTTGCTTCACTACCTGTACTATATTGGACATCTAAAGCCGTCTCTTTTTGCCAGATCTTATGCTCCTGTGTTCAGAGGTGGTGCCACCCTTCGATGGTAGGTGCAGCCCTACCAACCCCCTTCCAACATGGTGGCTCTCACCAGCATTTGGCTCCTCACCTTCATTTCTAATTACGGCAACTATGGGATTGCTCAGCCTCAGGCCAGGGAGAAATCCCTACTCGGGTTGCCGGTGCTGACAGTGGCGGCGTCTGTGGATGTCAGTTCCTTCTTGGAGGCGCTATCAAGGCCCTTGGCTTGTGCCCCTTTTCGAGCTTAGGGGAAATCCTAGGTCTGGTTCCTCTGGACCTGATGGCAACAGCGTCTCGGCGTCGCCTTCCTTCTTGAAGACGCTATCTTTCTCGCTCGTGGTATCCCCGGTTTTGGCTCTGTCGATGTTGGTGTTCTTGTTGGTTCGGCTTTGCCGCTCTTGGTTCGGATTTGGTAGGTTTAGCTGTGTTGTATCCTCTGTACGGGCCGAGCATTCCTTGTCTCTCTGCTCCGGATATCATGTTCACGCCTGCGTGCGTTCGTGTCATGTGTATTGTACCCCTATATGTACTCTTTCTACTCCTTCTATCAATGCAATGATACACAACCTTCGTGTATTCGTGAAAAAAAAATTACAGGACCGATTTGAAATGCCCTAAGCCTTTTGGCATAGGCAACAACTGTCAGATTCAGAAGTTGAAGTTTACTAGGATGAGCGTTTAATGTCTAGAAATTTTAGGATTGAGATGCAAGTATACTCAACTAAAATTCATGAAATTCGCAAAAAAAAAACTAAAATTCATGAAAATCAGCTACTAACAAGAGTTTTATTTGAGAAAATAAACTAACACAAGTATTGTTAAGACTTTTTTCTTCTTCTCGGGAGCTTGCTAAGGATTAACTGGAGAAATTCAAAACAGCACATTGGCCCTAGTATGCACTTGGACAACAGTTGCATGTGTCTCATGATTCCGCAGCATCTGACCAAAGCATGCATGGGACCATCCTACAGTAACCAAAGACACGCATGTTGCGGCCCAGCAAATTTCCAACTTACGTCGCAATCATGGCCGACAAAATGCATGAGCGGGCCGTTGCGTGCTACAAATCCTCTTCCGCGTAGGACAATGAGGATTCTAACTTGCATGTGGCTTTTTTAGTAGAGACTTGTGTATGGCAACGTGCAACGATTACATATGTAGCCTCCTCTCGGTGGGAAAATTAGTTCAAACATGAACCAATCCAGCCTAGCCCTTCTAATTCTCGTTCTTTCTTGTTGCCTCTTGTATCCCTTCGTCCAACATCTATGGGCAAAAATTCAACGATCGTGGTGACCTAGAGCTCATGACACTACATGTTCATGTGCAGGGAATAGGAGTACCCTGCTTTGCCGTTGGTGGACCCGTGACAACTACTTCTGCTCGTCCCTATGGAAGATCCGCCATTAGTCATGTAAAGAATGTTGGAGTACCTGTCTCCCAAGGCTTTCTCAGCTATGAGCACTGTCAAAACTGAGCTGCAAAATGAGTGAATGATGAATGGACGAATCATCATTTGGTGTGCTATATTGTGCATGATATATTTGCAAGCATTGGTAATATTAAGATTATACAGTGCTATAAAAAATTGAGGAAACACAAGGGGCTACCACCTCGTGCACTTTGTGATAATTGTATATTATGTATTTTGTAAAATTTCATACGAAACAATTGATTTAGTATATGTCCGGTATCTTAATTTTAAATACTCGATTTTATGTTTGCATCTCCAGGTCCTTCTTCTATTGCAGAAACGATGGCCTCAGATTAAGCAAGTCTTCATTAATTTCCTACCAAACAATGTTTGCAATGATGCACATTGTTAAGCTATGTGTTTTATCGAATTTCCTCTCCTGGTAATAATGAATTTATATTTCGTCTTCAATGTGAATTTGTGGCATTGAACATATAAATGATGAAAGGGTGGTAGGCATTCTCAGGCCATCCACGCGTCCACCCTTTGCAAATCTTGTTCATTTTCACGTCACTCCCTCCCTAGTTGTGTGGCCCTTTGCCCGGTCGTGTGGCCCTTAGCGTTCTGCCCTAAACATAATTTTAGAGTTGTTAAACATGCAAAGCAATGCCACCATGTTAAACTAGGCATTCTCCTACCCCATTTACATATAAAGATTATTAAATTTGGAGCTACGGTTATTTAGCTATGAATTAAATTATTTTAACATGGCATAGGAGCAAATTTAACCAAACAGTATTTTAAATATTTTAAACATGGGTGAAAGTGACATATTATGAAACTAGACACAATTTTAAGCATTTTTCATATATAAAGTTTTTACATGTGATGCTTAGTTATTAAGTTATTATATGCGTGAACTATGAGGGGTTTTCTGCAAAACAGCATTCCCTGGAAAAATTAGACAAATCGCAGAGCCTAAAAAAATAGACTCTGGGCCGAAACTGCTGGCCCAACAACAGGAAGAAAAAAAGGTGGGGTGCTGGGGAGCTGCTCACATCAGGCTTGACTGGGCCGGCTTGGATCTGGAAGGGAGCAGGCCGGGCCTTAGGCGCTGCGGCTGGAGAGGCATTGGGCCTACGCGCAGTGCTGGATGGGAGGTTGGGCTTCCGACGGGGTGAGGAGGTCCACACGCTGACCCACGGTCAACACGACCATGAGAGCGAGCGAGCGGGAGGCTTGGCGCTGCGTGCGTCTCCAGGAAGAACAGGGTCGCGGCGCCGGTGTTGCAGGGATGCAGGCGAGATGGAGGGAGGCAGACGATGCGGATCCGACGGGGACATGCTGGAACTGGCCGGATCCAGCAGCGGGGTGATGAACGGGCGGTGGCCATGGCGGTTGAGGTCAATGGGAGGCACGGCCATGGATTCCTGCACGGGACTCGGGAACGGCGGCAGACTTGTCGCGGCGCAGAAACTTGGCGGAGGACGACGAGCGGCGCTGGGCGTTCGGATCCACGGGATCGAGGCGAGGCAAGGGATCCATCCTCATCCTCAAGTTCTCGCAGGAACAGGGGAGGTGGATGCGGGATGCAGGGGAGCGGCGGCAGCGAACTTGGCGCTCAGGGGATGAGGAGGTCAGGGCGCCGGCGGGCGGCGTGGTCTCATGTGTGCTGCTCGTCGGTGAGGTCGTGGCGGCGCACTCCGACGCAAGCGAAGGAGGACTCGGCCGCGGATCCAGCGGGAGCCAGCTGGTGAGCTTGGGCTCCTGACGCCTTGGTCGTCAGGGTCCTGAGAGAGAGAGAGAGAGAGAGAGAGAGAGAGAGAGAGAGATGTGAGAGAGAACAGGAGAAAGAGAAGCAGCGAGGGGTGCGGGGTCCGGCCTGATGGAGATGGTCGCCGACGGTGACGCGGGTGCGGCTCCGGCGAGGAGGTAGGAGGGGCAAGCCGTGAAGGCCTCGGGCGGCTGCAGGGGCTCGGGCTCTCGGTCCAGATCGAGGCAGGGAGGAGGATTTGGAGGTGACTGGCTGGTGGATCGGGAGGAGGCTGCGGGATTGGAGGAGGTGGACGAGGGGATCAGGGAGGATCCCGATGTGGATTCGATGGAGTGTGGCGGCGGCTGAGGGGGGACAAAAGACCTAGATTTTAGGGTTTGTCCAAAATAGGCTAGTGGTGATCTATATATAGCAAAACAGATCATTTTTTAGGACGGTTAGGTCCCTCCGATCATAATCGGACGGTCAGGAAAAATAGGTTAGGAGGCCCAAATAAGAAAACAGAGACGATTTGTAGATGTTTGGGGATGATCCGGACACAACGGTGGCGACAGTCCGAGTCGGGTCCGGGGAAGTTTCGGACACACGCGAGGGGTCGATGCACTGTGCAAAGAGGGGGGGTAGGCTGGGCCTAGGCTGTGTAGGAGCGGTCTCAGGCTGAGAAGAGAGAGACGGAAACGCAACCCGACAAGGTTTCCGGAGACCGAAAACGTCCGACGTTAGACCAGCTATATTGCCGCTATAGTTTAACGGTTGGGCTATCAAACGAACTCCGAATGCGATGAAACTTGACAGGCGGTCTATCTACACTATAATAAGACCACATGCCAACTTTCAACCCAATCCGAGAACATTTTCCGGCCACTTATAAAATAATATTTCGGACGTGCCGCGGGCGTGTGCAAGTGTGGTCGGGCTCAAAACGGACAACGGAAAGAACGAGAAGAACCCGGACGGATGCAAGTTTTGAAAACATGATGATGCAATGCACATGATGACATGGCAAGATGCAACACGCAAGCGAATGACATGGCAACGACAATGAATAACTGAAAGACACCTGGCACATCGGTCTCGGGGTGTCACACAAGACTTCTTTGTTGGGGAACGTAGCAGAATTTTAAAATTTTCTACGCATCACCAAGATCAATCTATGGAGTCATCTAGCAACGATGGAGAGTGGAGTGCATCTACATACCCTTGTAGATCACGAGCGGAAGTGTTCAAGAGAATGGGGTTGATGGAGTCGTACTCGTCGTGATCCAAATCACCGAAGATCCTAGCGCCGAACGGACGGCACCTCCGTGTTCAACACACGTACGGAGCTAGGACGTCTCCCGCGCCTTGATCCAGCAAGGAGGAGGGAGAGGTTGAGGAAGAGGGCTCCAACAGCAGCACGACGGCGTGGTGGTGGTGAAGCTGCAGTACTCCGGCAGGGCTTCGTCAAGCTCTTATGGAGGAGGAGAGGTATTGGGGAGGGAAGGGGCTGCACCTTGGATGTTCTATGCAGCCCTCCCCTTGCCCCTCTATTTATAGGGGAAGGAGGAAGGGGGCCGGCCCCCTCTAGATGAGATCTAGATGGGGGGGCGGCGGCCAAGGGGAGGGGGCTTGCGCCTCAAGCAAGGGGGGCGCCCCCTTTAGGGTTCCCCCCCAACCCTAGGCGCATGGGCCCAAGGGGGGGATGCGGCCAGCCCATGTAGGGTTGGTTCCCCTTTCCTCTACAGCCCATTAGGCCCTTCCAGAGAGGTGGCCCCTCCCGGTGGACCCTCGGAACCCCTACGGTGGCCCCGGTACAATACCGATATGCCCCCGAACCTTTCCGGTGACCGTATGACAACTTCCTACATATAAATCTTCACCTCTGGACCATTCCGGAACTCCTTGTGATGTCCGAGATCTCATCCGGGACTCCGAACAACATTCGGTAATCACATACAAGTCTTCCTAACAATCCTAGCGTCATCGAACCTTAAGTGTGTAGACCCTACGGGTTCGGGAGACATGTAGACATGACCGAGACGACTCTCCGGTCAATAACCAACAGCGGGATCTGGATACCCATATTGGCTCCCACATGCTCCACGATGATCTCATCGGATGAACCATGATGTCGAGGATTCAATCAATCCATATACAATTCCCTTTGTCAATCGGTACGTTACTTGCCCGAGACTTGATCGTCGGTATCCCAATACCTTGTTCAGTCTCGTTACCGGCAAGTCACTTTACTCGTACCGTAATGCATGATCCCGTGATCAACCACTTGATCACATTGAGCTCATTATGATGATGCATTACCGAGTGGACCCAGAGATACCTCTCCGTCATACGGAGTGACAAATCCCAGTCTCGATTCGTGCCAACCCAAAGACACTTTTGGAGATACCTGTAATGTACCTTTATAGTCACCCAGTTACGTTGTGACGTTTGGCACACCCAAGGCACTCCTACGGTGTCCGGGAGTTACACAATCTCATGGTCTAAGGAAATGATACTTGACATTCAGAAAAGCTACAGCAAACGAACTACACGATCTTTGAGCTATGCTTAGGATTGGGTCTTGTCCATCACATCATTCTCCTAATGATGTGATCCCGTTATCAATGACATCTAATGTCCATAGTCAGGAAACCATGACTATCCTTTGATCAACGAGCTAGTCAACTAGAGGCTCACTAGGGACGTGTTGTGGTCTATGTATTCACACATGTATTACAATTTCCGGATAACACAATTATAGCATGAACAATACAAAATTATCATGAACAAAGAAATATAATAATAACATTTTTATTATTGCCTCTAGGGCATATTTCCAACAGTCTCCCACTTGCACTAGAGTCAATATTCTAGTTACATTGTGATGAATCGAACACCCATGCAGTTCTGGTGTTGATCATGTTTTGCTCTAGGGAGAGGTTTAGTCAACGGATCTGCTACATTCAGGTCCGTATGTACTTTACAAATCTCTATGTCTCCATTTTGAACACTTTCACGAATGGAGTTGAAGTGACGCTTGATATGCCTGGTCTTCCTGTGAAACCTGGGCTCCTTGGCAAGGGCAATAGCTCCAGTGTTGTCACAGAAGAGATTCATCGGGCCTGACGCATTGGGTATGACTCCTAGGTCGGTAATGAACTCCTTCACCCAGACTGCTTCTTGTGCTGCCTTCGAGGCTGCCATGTACTCCGCTTCACATGTAGATCCCGCCACAACGCTTTGCTTGCAACTGCACCAGCTTACTGCCCCACCATTCAAAATATACACGTATCCGGTTTGTGACTTAGAGTCATCCAGATCTGTGTCGAAGCTAGCACCGACGTAACCCTTTACGACGAGCTCTTCGTCACCTCCATAAACGAGAAACATTTCCTTGGTCCTTTTCAGGTACTTCGGGATATTCTTGACCGCTGTCCAGTGTTCCATGCCGGGATTACTTTGGTACCTTCCTACCAAACTTATGGCAAGGTTTACATCAGGTCTGGTACACAGCATAGCATACATGATAGACCCTATGGCTGAGGCATAGGGGACGACACTCATCTTTTCTCTATCTTCTGCCATGGTCAGGCATTGATCCATGCTCAATCTCATACCTTGCAATACAGGCAAGAACCCCTTCTTTGACTGATTCATTTTGAACTTCTTCAATATCTTGTCAAGGTACGTACTCTGTGAAAGACCAATGAGGCGTCTCGATCTATCTCTATAGATCTTGATGCCTAATATATAAGCAGCTTCTCCAAGGTCCTTCATTGAAAAACACTTGTTCAAGTAGGCCTTTATGCTTTCCAAGAATTCTATATCATTTCCCATCAACAGTATGTCATCCACATACAATATGAGAAATGCTACAGAGCTCCCACTCACTTTCTTGTAAATGCAGGCTTCTCCATAAGTCTGCATAAACCCAAACGCTTTGATCATCTCATCAAAACGAATGTTCCAACTCTGAGATGCTTGCACCAACCCATAAATCGAGCATTGGAGCTTGCACACCTTGTCAACATTCTTAGGATCGACAAAACCTTCGGGCTGCACCATATACAATTCTTCCTTAAGAAAACCATTAAGGAATGCCGTTTTGACATCCATTTGCCATATCTCATAATCATAGAATGCGGTAATTGCTAACATGATTCGAACGGACTTCAGCTTCTCTACGGGTGAGAAAGTCTCATCGTAGTCAACCCCTTGAACTTGTCGATAACCCTTAGCGACAAGCCGAGCTTTATAGATGGTCACATTACCATCCGCGTTTGTCTTCTTCTTAAAGATCCATTTATTTTCTATGGCTCGCCGATCAATGGGCAAGTCAGTCAAAGTCCATACTTCGTTTTCATACATGGATCCTATCTCGGATTTCATGGCTTCCATCCATTTGTCGGAATCTGGGCCCGCCATCGCTTCTTCATAGTTCGAAGGTTCACCGTTGTCTAACAACATGATTTCCAAGACAGGGTTGCCGTACCACTCTGGCGCGGAACGTGTCCTTGTGGAGCTACGAAGTTCAGTAGCAACTTGATCTGAAGTATCATGATCATCATCATCAACTTCCTCTCTAGTCGGTGCAGGCACCTCAGGAACATTTTCTTGAGCTACGCCACTTACCGGTTCAAGAGGTAATACTTCATCAAGTTCTACCTTCCTCCCACTTATTTCTTCCGAGAGAAACTCTTTCTCTAGAAAGGACCCGTTCTTGGCAACAAAGATCTTGCCTTCGGATCTGAGGTAGAAGGTATACCCAATAGTTTCTTTAGGGTATCCTATGAAGACGCATTTTTCTGACTTGGGTTCGAGCTTTTCAGGTTGAAGTTTCTTGACATAAGCATCACATCCCCAAACTTTTAGAAACGACGGCTTAGGTTTCTTCCCAAACCATAATTCATACGGTGTCGTCTCAAGGGATTTCGACGGAGCCCTATTTAAAGTGAATGCGGCAGTCTCTAAAGCATAGCCCCAAAATGACAGCGGTAAATCGGTAAGAGACATC
The DNA here is from genome assembly GCF_018294505.1 of Triticum aestivum. NCBI lineage: Eukaryota > Viridiplantae > Streptophyta > Magnoliopsida > Poales > Poaceae > Triticum > Triticum aestivum. The sequence continues at coordinate 608,740,484 of NC_057797.1, forward strand.
ATAGATCGCACCATATCTAATAGAGGGCGATTACGATGTTCGGACACACCATTACGCTGAGGTGTTCCAGGCGGCGTGAGTTGTGAAACTATTCCACATTTTCTTAAGTGTGTGCCAAATTCGTGACTCAAGTATTCTCCCCCACGATCTGATCGCAAGAACTTGATTTTCCTGTCACGTTGATTCTCAACCTCACTCTAAAATTCCTTAAACTTTTCAAAGGTCTCAGACTTGTGTTTCATTAAGTAGACATACCCATATCTACTCAAGTCATCAGTGAGGGTGAGAACATAACGATAGCCACCGCGAGCCTCAACACTCATTGGACCGCACACATCAGTATGTATGATTTCCAATAAGTTGGTTGCTCGCTCCATTGTTCCTGAGAACGGAGTCTTGGTCATTTTACCCATGAGGCATGGTTCGCACGTGTCAAATGATTCGTAATCAAGAGACTCTAAAAGTCCATCTGCATGGAGCTTCTTCATGCGTTTGACACCTATGTGACCAAGGCGGCAGTGCCACAAGTATGTGGGACTATCATTATCAACCTTACATCTTTTGGTATTCACACTATGAATATGTGTAGCATTACGCTCGAGATTCATTAAGAATAAACCATTCACCATCGGAGCATGACCATAAAACATATCTCTCATATAAATAGAACAACCATTATTCTCGGATTTAAATGAGTAGCCATCTCGAATTAAACGAGATCCTGATACAATGTTCATGCTCAAAGCTGGCACTAAATAACAATTATTGAGGTTTAAAACTAATCCCGTAGGTAAATGTAGAGGTAGCGTGCCGACGGCGATCACATCGACCTTGGAACCATTCCCGACGCGCATCGTCACCTCGTCCTTCGCCAGTCTCCGCTTATTCCGCAGCTCCTGCTTTGAGTTACAAATGTGAGCAACCGCACCGGTATCAAATACCCAGGAGCTACTACGAGTACTGGTAAGGTACACATCAATTACATGTATATCACATATACCTTTCGTGTTGCCGGCCTTCTTGTCCGCTAAGTATTTGGGGCAGTTCCGCTTCCAGTGACCACTTCCCTTGCAATAAAAACACTCAGTCTCGGGCTTGGGTCCATTCTTTGGCTTCTTCCCGGCAGCTTGCTTACCGGGCGCGGCAACTCCCTTGCCGTCCTTCTTGAAGTTCTTCTTACCCTTGCCTTTCTTGAACTTAGTGGTTTTATTCACCATCAACACTTGATGTTCCTTTTTGACTTCTACCTCTGCTGATTTCAGCATTGAATATACCTCAGGAATGGTCTTTTCCATCCCCTGCATATTGAAGTTCATCACAAAGCTCTTGTAGCTCGGTGGAAGCGACTGAAGGATTCTGTCAATGACCGCGTCATCCGGGAGATTAACTCCCAGCTGAGTCAAGCGGTTATGCAACCCAGACATTTTGAGTATGTGCTCACTGACAGAACTATTTTCCTCCATCTTACAGCTGAAGAACTTGTCGGAGACTTCATATCTCTCGACCCGGGCATGAGCTTGAAAAACCATTTTCAGCTCTTCGAACATCTCATATGCTCCGTGTCTCTCAAAACGCTTTTGGAGCCCCGGTTCTAAGCTGTAAAGCATGCCGCACTGAACGAGGGAGTAATCATCAGCACGTGACTGCCAAGCGTTCATAACGTCTTGGTTCTGTGGGACGGGTGCGTCACCTAGCGGTGCTTCTAGGACATAATCTTTCTTGGCAGCTATGAGGATGATCCTCAGGTTCCGGACCCAGTCCGTATAGTTGCTGCCATCGTCTTTCAGCTTGGTTTTCTCTAGGAACGCGTTGAAGTTGAGGACAACGTGGGCCATTTGATCTACAAGACATATTGTAAAGATTTTAGACTAAGTTCATGATAATTAAGTTCATCTAATCAAATTATTCAATGAACTCCCACTCAGATAGACATCCCTCCAGTCATCTAAGTATAACATGATCCGAGTTAACTAGGCCGTGTCCGATCATCACGTGAGACGGACTAGTCAACATCGGTGAACATCTTCATGTTGATCGTATCTTCTATACGACTCATGCTCGACCTTTCGGTCTTCTGTGTTCCGAGGCCATGTCTGTACATGCTAGGCTCGTCAAGTCAACCTAAGTGTATTGCGTGTGTAAATCTGGCTTACACCCGTTGTATTCGAACGTTAGAATCTATCACACCCGATCATCACGTGGTGCTTCGAAACAACGAACCTTCGCAATGGTGCACAGTTAGGGGGAACACTTTCTTGAAATTATTACGAGGGATCATCTTATTTAAGCTACCGTTGTTCTAAGCAAATAAGATGTAAAACATGATAAACATCACATGCAATCAAATAGTGACATGATATGGCCAATATCATTTGCTCCTTTTGATCTCCATCTTCGGGGCTCCATGATCATCGTTGTCACCGGCATGACACCATGATCTCCATCATCATGATCTCCATCATCGTGTCTTCTTGAAGTTGTCTCGTCATCTATTACTTCTACTACTATGGCTAATGCTTTAGCAATAAAGTAAAGTAATTACATGACGTTTATGTTGACACGCAGGTCATAAATAAATAAAGACAACTCCTATGGCTCCTGCCGGTTGTCATACTCATCGACATGCAAGTCGTGATTCCTATTACAAGAACATGATCATCTCATACATCACATGTATCATTCATCACATCCTTTGGCCATATCACATCACAAAACACTTGCTGCAAAAACAAGTTAGACGTCCTCTAATTGTTGTTGCAAGTTTTTACGTGGCTGCCATAGGATTCTAGCAAGAACGTTTCTTACCTACGCCAAAACCACAACGTGAATTGCCAATTTCTATTTACCCTTCATAAGGACCCTGTTCATCGAATCCGATCCAACTGAAGTGGGAGAGACAGACACCCGCCAGCCACCTTATGCAACTAGTGCATGTCAGTCAGTGGAATCAGTCTCACGTAAGCGTACGTGTAAGGTCGGTCCGGGCCGCTTCATCCCACGATGCCGCCGAATCAAGATAAGACTAGTAGCGGCAAGCAAATTGACAATATCGACGCCCACAACTGCTTTGTGTTCTACTCGTGCATAGTAACTACGCATAGACCTAGCTCATTATGCCACTGTTGAGGAATGTAGCAGAATTTTAAAATTTTCTACGCATCACCAAGATCAATCTATGGAGTCATCTAGCAACGAGGGAGAGAGGAGTGCATCTACATACCCTTGTAGATCACGAGCGGAAGCGTTCAAGAGAACGGGGTTGATGGAGTCGTACTCGTCGTGATCCAAATCACCGAAGATCCTAGCGCCGAATGGACGGCACCTTCGCGTTCAACACACGTACGGAGCGAGGACGTCTCCCGCGCCTTGATCCAGCAAGGAGGAGGGAGAGGTTGAGGAAGAGGGCTCCAACAGCAGCACGACGGCGTGGTGGTGGTGAAGCTGCAGTACTCCGGCAGGGCTTCGTCAAGCTCTTATGGAGGAGGAGAGGTGTTGGGGAGGGGAGGGGCTGCGCCTTGGATGTTTTATGCAGCCCCCCTTGCCCCTCTATTTATAGGGGAAGGAGGAAGGGGGCCGGCCCCCTCAGATGAGATCTAGAGGGGGGGCGGCGGCCAAGGGGAGGGGGCTTGCCCCCCAAGCAAGGGGGGCGCCCCCTTTAGGGTCCCCCCCAACCCTAGGCGCATGGGCCCAAGGGGGGATGCGGCCACCCATGTAGGGCTGGTTCCCCTTTCCTCTACAGCCCATTAGGCCCTCCGAGAGAGGTGGCCCCTCCCGGTGGACCCCCGGAACCCCTTCGGTGGCCCCGGTACAATACCGATATGCCCCCGAACCTTTCCGGTGACCGTATGACAACTTCCTACATATAAATCTTCACCTCCGGACCATTCCAGAACTCCTCGTGACGTCTGGGATCTCATCCGGGACTCCGAAAACAACATTCGGTAATCACATACAAGTCTTCCTAACAACCCTAGCGTCACTGAACCTTAAGTGTGTAGACCCTATGGGTTCGGGAGACATGTAGACATGACCGAGACGATTCTTCGGTCAATAACCAACAGCGGGATCTGGATACCCATGTTGGCTCCCACATGCCCCACGATGATCTCATCGGATGAACCACGATGTCGAGGATTCAATCAATCCGTATACAATTCCCTTTGTCAATCGGTATGTTACTTGCCCGAGACTCGATCGTCGGTATCCCAATACCTTGTTCAGTCTCGTTACCGGCAAGTCACTTTACTCGTACCGTAATGCATGATCCCGTGATCAACCACTTGATCACATTGAGCTCATTATGATGATGCATTACCGAGTGGGCCCAGAGATACCTCTCCGTCATACGGAGTGACAAATCCCAGTCTCGATTCGTGCCAACCCAACAGACACTTTCGGAGATACCTGTAATGTACCTTTATAGTCACCCAGTTACGTTGTGACGTTTGGCACACCCAAGGCACTCCTACGGTGTCCGGGAGTTGCACAATCTCATGGTCTAAGGAAATGATACTTGACATTCAGAAAAGCTACAGCAAACGAACTACATGATCTTTGAGCTATGCTTAGGATTGGGTCTTGTCCATCACATCATTCTCCTAATGATGTGATCCCGTTATCAATGACATCTAATGTCCATAGTCAGGAAACCATGACTATCCTTTGATCAACGAGCTAGACAACTAGAGGCTCACTAGGGACGTGTTGTGGTCTATGTATTCACACATGTATTACGATTTCCGGATAACACAATTATAGCATGAACAATAGACAATTATCATGAACAAAGAAATATAATAATAACCTTTTTATTATTGCCTCTAGGGCATATTTCCAACATTCTTCACGGGAAAGATTGATATACTCCTTTTGCGCATCATTGAGGATAGATGTGTCTAAGAAGAACAAGTGCTTCTCTCATTCCAACAATCTAGTTCGCTCCTCATTGCTCACCTTCCTCTCCTCGGCCGCCACCCTCCTCTCCTCGGCCACCAACCTCCTCTCCTCGGCCACGGCATCTTGGTTCCTTGCCATTTTCCTCATCTTGTTGGCTTCTTTTCTTGCCTTCACAATAGCTTCCATAGCATTTTTGAGCTCATCATCTCCTTTCCTCTTCTTCTTTTATTTTGCGTCTTTCTTGCACCCATCCGGTCGTTTTGACTTCGAGTATGAAACCGAGTTGGGTGTGGGGCTTCTCTTCCCGTCATCACTTGATGCATCTTCCTCGTCATCATCATCATCCAACTCAATTGTTCGTTTGCGTTTGTTGCTCAAATCCAAATCATCCAAATCATCACGCTTCTTCCATTTCTCATCATCCTTCAACACGTCATAGCAATGAGGCAAGGTAAATGGCCTTCCTTTCTTGATCTTCCCCTTCTTGGTCCTCTTCTCCTCTCCTTTGAACAAGTTTTGTGCAATGTTGTACTACATGAAAACAAAACAAGTTAGCACTTCAAACACCAACAACAAGTATGATGAACATGGATGAAATGCCACTTACTCTATCGTCCTCATTGGTGCCACTTGGGTTCAACTTGTCAACCGCCTTTTGTGCGGCCGCCCACTTTTGACAATCCTTGTTGATTGTCAACCACCGCCGAAGAGATCGCTCGAAACGGTCAATTCCACTCACGTTGCGAACATCAAAGTGTTCGTTCATCCGGTTCCAATAAGCATCTCTACTTTGATCACCTTCAATAGATGGATCCCTCGACACTTGCAAACAAGTATTGCATAGTAAGATGTCTTCGGCGCTGGTGTAATTGCCCGCTCTTCATTTCGGTGCGTCAAAAATGCCCTCACCATCCTCATCCACCTCGAACTCATGGTCATCAAAGTGCATGTCATTGGTTTGAGACCAATGCGAATTGTTAGAACCAACACCCACAGTTGACATGTATGCATCATTGTTGAGACTACGAAATATATAGAACAATGCAAATAAGCTATCTATATGAATGCATTCAAAAAATAACAAGAAAAGAAAAGTTGGGAATTTTTTCTACATTTGGGGCATATCGTCGAACACGTTGTGCGCGTCGGCCGCCGACTCAACGAGTGAGCTCGCCGGCGCTTCGGTAGCCACCGCGCCCGTCACACGCCCTGCAAGCTTCTTCCTCCTCGTTTTCGAGGTGCCGGAGCCATCCGCCGCCTTGTTCTTCTTTGCGGATGTCTTGCCCTTCTTCGGCCGCGCCGCATTTGGGAGCTTCGGGGGGGGGGGGGGGGCACAGGGCCGCGCCGGCGCGACGCCACCCGCCGCCGAGGTCATCCGCGGCGGGATGAACAGGCCGCGTGCGAGGCCGATGCTAGGAGGAGCTCCGGCGGAGGCGAGGCCAACGCTCCCCGCGCTAGGGTTTGTGGCGGCGGCGGCGGCGGTGGAGGGGTCGCGGCTGTAGGATGGGATGAGCGGGGTGCCGGCGCGTGCGTCCATCGGGTCCAGTTCGCCGGCGCCGGCGCGCGTGGGGTGAAGGTGGCGGGGAGGAGAGAGTGCGGCGCGAGAGCTCGTGTATTGGCGATTCGGACCGCGCACCCAACTTCATATCCTGCGTGCGGTTATTGCGCGCCTGCTGGAGCCACTCTACCGGTTGCGCACGCGCTAAAATGGCTAAATTTACGGCGCGGCGCTTGTTTAGCGCGGTTGTTAGAGATGCTCTTAGGCGTGGGCTTTGCCGGTTGTGTCCGTAGCTTCACTAGCTACAGGAACAATTTTTATTTTTTCATTCACTCATTTCCCTCCTTTTTTACTCTATTATTCTTTTTGATACCCAGTTAAAAACTTAGAATATTGTTTCGAATACCAAAAAATGTTTTGTATTCAAATATGGTTTACAATTTTATACCCGTGCGCTGGTAGCTGTGCCGAGTGCGACCAGTGTGCATACAGCTCGATCGGCATGCGTGGACGAGTCAAAAAAAAAGCTACTAGTACGTACTAGAAATGTAGTAGCAGTAGCTGAGACAAAGCTCACCATAGCCGGCGCGCATTATCACAAGCACAGAAGACATGAAAAATGTCTTCACCCTCTCTCCACATACTAGGAGCTTCTTGTGGAAGTTAAAAAAAGAGCATAGAGCTCTCGGGCAGCTATAAAAAAAAAGCTACTAGTACGTACTAGAAACGTAGTAGCAGTAGCTGAGACAAAGCTCACCATTGCCGGCGCGCATTATCACATAGCCAGTAAGCACTTTGTACTGTGAATTGGTCATTCTTCTTTGGTTCCCAAGCAATGAAATCATCTCCAAAACGCGGACATAGCCATATACGACAAATCGCTTGGACATCCACAGGCAAGAAGAACAGATTCAAACGGGACAAGTTCACAGGTTGCCTCGGACCGGTTTGCGATGGAAGTCTCAGAAGGACCCGTTGACAAATCTCAGCTACTTGGATGAGATGTAGAGCTCCAAAATTAGAAAACGAGAGTCGGCTCACACAAACACTATGAGACCGGCGTTTGTGCTCACGAGGGAAAGCACTGAACACACGGGCAGACACAATGACATGTTTCATGTCATGGTTCTAATAGTAATAGCTTGAACATGACCCGAATAGACTCAGTGTCGGACAGTCTCCAGACATGGCACACACATTGCTCCGTGTTGTTTATTCGCATATGATTGTAGCAACATCTTAGATAAGACGGATGGAGTAACATACAAATACAATCGTGCATTTTGGTATTTTTATATCGGCAGCGAACGCTCACTGCTCAGTAACAAATAACTAAATTACTCTTGACCGGCATATTTGTATTCCCATTCTTGGTATAAGTTGGCCTCGAGCCTACTTTGGAGGATAGCGCGGGAGCGGCCCCGGCCGCACCTGGTAGGAAGGGCAGGGCCGGCCCTGGGTAGGGGCAAGAAGTGCGACGCCCTAGGGCCCCACCTGATGAGGGGTCCCAACCTGTGTGGTACGTACGCTATACATCCCATCATTTTATTGTTCAGCCAATCGTTTCTTCAAGTAGAGTTCGGATTCTATCGATCTAACCAAGGGGCTAACGCCACAGCCGCTGTTTCTTCTCCCCGCATCTGTTTTCTCGTTCTCCATTCCGCTTCTCTTCCGAAGCATCTAGCAATGATTATGATTGGTTCCGTTGATCACTCTTAAATTTTTCATCACTACTACTCGTACCTTATGGATTTCTCTTTTCTTTTTCTGCAGCACGCTACCTATAAGTACGTCACATCCTATGAGCAGCCGCAGGGGGTAGGCCAGCCGAACCACATCAGTTATGTTTGCTTTGCAACTAGGATGGACACCGCCTCAAAAAGTTCTAGTAGCTTTTCAGTCTGTTTTCCATTTGATCTTTGTACTCAATTATGTAATTTGAGCTCACTAGTTGGTCTTCTCTTTCTATACAGGTTTCTCAAACACGAAATTGAGGATGGAGCGAGGTCGAAGATGTTTGGAATTGGCTAGTTTAATTTCTACTTTTCTCCTCCAACGATTCAGCTGTCCCCCCTCCTTTCCTGCAGTATATGTATAACCTAAAAAGCTTTGTTGGTTGTTTGCTAAAATTTACCATGTCCCTGGTGTATTATGAGATCGTATTTGCTAATGAATTCTTGGTACTGTTGTTTAGTTAGATGTTTGAAGTCTGATAAACTTTTGTGATATATATCAATATGAATGAAATTATTGACTATGTCTTTCAAAAAGAAATGTCTTTCTTTATGGGGCCCACTTTTGAAGCTCGCCCCGGGCCTCAGAAAAGTCAGGACCGGCCCTGAGGAAGGGGACGCCCAGGTTCCCCTCACACTGTCTCGCTTCACGTTGCTTAAATCACCTGCAGCATTAGACATGCGGGACATCACGTCAGACATGCAAAAAAATGTTTATATTCGAACAAAAGGGAGAGGTAAAATCTAGAGTTGATACATACCTCTGGCGGCGAACGCGAGCGAGGCGAGCACCACGCACAGGAGCGCAGCCAAGTTCCTGACGAGAGCCATAGTTGAAGCCTCAAGGAAGGAAGGAAGGAAGGAAGGATGCGTGTGTTACTTCTGTGCTTGGAGAAGCTAATGCCTGCACAGCTGCACTGCACCGATGCCGTATTTATACCCGTGCGCTGGTCGCTGCGCCCAGTGCGACCAGTACCTGTGTGCATAAAGCTCGATCGGCATGCGTAGACGAGTCAAAAGCCAGTCCGTAGAAATGTAGCGGTGACTAATTTGTCCGCAGACTTTGCGGACTCTGGAGGCTACGTTTCAGCTGAGCGGCTGTCGTTGAACGAACAAAAGTCAGCGTTTGTTTTCCTGACCATCCGGAGCAAGAGGGAAGCTCTGCCTTCTTATATATGGGGCCAGTTCTTTTGGCAATTTAAAAAATAAGCCGCCTCATCCTCAGTTTTTTTATAAGCCGCCTCTTTTATTCATTGAACTTCTAAACTAGTTATGAGATAATTAATTTAGAAGTCTTAACAAACTTAAATGATGGCTTATTTTTTAAGCTAGGGAGAGGCAACTTATTTTTTAAGCCGCCTAAAAGAACTGGTCCATGATAGCGATCGACTACTGAGTCCTGGTAGGTGGGTCCAGCTTGCATGCAACAAGAGCCTCTCGGCATCTTTGACTTTTCTTTCTGTCGCATGACTGAATGAGGCACTCTTTTCGTAAAACTAATAAAAAAGCGATTAGATAACTACTTTCGTGATGTAAATGTTTTTATATTAGTTTACAGAGTGAGTATTTGGTTGATTTACTACCCCTATAAAAGAAAGAGAAGGGCAGATCCAAACAATTAGGTCCATTCATCAATAAGATCTAATGGTCCTTGATCCTTCAGTGTTTAACACCGCCATCCACGCATTAATAAGCCACTAACACTGCACCGCAGTTAAAAAAGAGATGCCAACAACGCACGACCTATCGCCCACTCCTCCTCACGCCCGCACGACCTATCGCCTCCTCCTCCTCCCAACGGACGTCACAGCACGGAAGGGCAGCCGCGGGAGCCATCGACCGATGGAGCCACCCTTCACCGTAGGTCGCCGCGGGAGCCGTCGCGCTCTTAGCCGCGGGAGCCGCCGACAGGGACGCCGCCGCGATGCCGCGGGAGCCGCTGACGGAGCCGCCCGCCGCGCCCTTCGAGCCGCAAGTCGCCGTTCCTCTTCTGCTTCCCAGCGGCCAAATGCGAGCGTACAACCAAGTAAGTTTCTTTTACATAGTTGTTTCTTGGTACACTGAAGCTCAACTATTTCTAATGACGATTTTAATCATCTGATAGCCGAGCAGCTAAGTCAACCGCTTGCCTCATGGCCTGAATCTCAATCGTGAATGCATCAGGGACATGAGCCATCCGGCCAGCTTTGCAGGCCACCACATCCCGAGCATGATCCCGAACCACCACACCCCAGGCTGCATGATATTGGCCTGGAACAAATGCGCCGTCAGTGTTAAATTTTAGCGTACCGGGTTGCGGCGCTCGCCATACTGCTGCCTCTTTCTGCACACTCTCCTTTTTCGGACACATAACCTCCATACCGCTGCCTCTTTTGTATTGAAGGATGTACAGTTGTACACTGAGAACTCATTTAGCGGCGCTAATAATCATTTGACTAAATGATTCAATACTCAATTCATCTTTGCTCCATTAGGCCCACGAAGCCATGCACTGAGGTGCTCAACGAAATCCTTTTCCATGAGCTAGCTTCTTTTCTTTCTTCATCTACAAAATTCAGCACATGGTTGTCTAAATATGTGCAGCTTTGTGTAATGGCAATTTGTAGATGACACAATGAAATTATTTAGATATAGCTGAAAAACGTTAATCTATTTGACAAAATAATGGCATCTACAATAGTTCTGCATAATGAAGTTAAGAACAATGTCTGTGAATTCTGAAGATTTTTAATAGTTCTGATGTATGTTAACTTTATAAAATACATGCCTTAGCCACCTTCTACTCTTAGTCCTAAAATAATCATTCTATTGGGTGAAACACTATATATTTCTGTGAGTGCTAATTGTGTATTGGTCAAATGGAATTAGTAAAGTAAAACATGATTGTGGAGTTAACCATGTCACCCTGTTAGTAATCCACACCAGTCCTGTAGGTAACTGGGTCATCACACACAAGCAGAATCTGAATATACGATGAGCAGTGCTTTCTGCAAAACTGCAATTATCTAACTTTTAGCATATAAAAGATCAAAGAGAACAACACTTGCTAATAGACAGTAGTGCATGAGTGCTACATGCTACAAGTTTTGTGTAAGTATATAGACAGTAGCGCTCCAGAGTGTCCCACTGTATATAAGAATTTTTACCCCTCCACTAAAAGATCTATTGGTAATAAATATTTCTTATTGAGACAAATCGTCTGCTGTTCTTTTGTTGAATGGATACAAGGCACCCTGCAGCCTCTCTACTTGCAAAATAAATGCTCTTCTTGGTACACTCATGACAGTAGACCTTTTAGCTCAAGTTATAGAAGTATATTTTTTAGGGTGCTTCCTATTTGGATATGACGTGCTTTAGTTGGATTGGCTAAAAAGATTGAACATTCCTGTAAATGTATTTGGTTCAAATTTTTTTCTTCAGTTGGAGTTGCAAAAAAAGATCGAACATTCCCATAAATATGTTAGATCTCCTTTGCATTCGCACAAAAAATGTACCTCATCAATGAAATCTCAACTATGTATGTTTCAACCATGTTATGTCAAGTTCTCATTGTTTTGATGGTTTCTAGGAGCATGTGGCAGAGGAGCGGAGGCGTGGGACGCAACATGGGGCAGAGGAGCAATGGCGTGGTGGTTACGCAGAGGGAATGTTCGTGAGGACGAAACGGTACATATTTTTAGGGGCTAATTGCTGGGATTAATTAAGCATGCACTTAACGTGGTTGATGGTTGATGGCTTGATGCTCAATATTGGGAGGATTTCAACTTTCTCATTGATGTGGTCTATGGCGAGAGCAAAGTACAAATGTGATTATTTAAATATATGGACTAGCTAGAAAGCATACCAAAAATATGCTTTTTGAAAGTACCCTTTCCTCTGAACATGTATGTGTCCCAGTGCTCCACATTCCATTGAATTCTGGACAAATATGCTACTTCCTATCACTACCTTTTCCTCTATTACTTTATTATATCTTGCTAATTTTGCCTTTTTTTAAAAACGCAGTATGCTAATTTACCCTTTATATCTATTACTGAATTTGTAGATGATTAGATTTTCAGAAGAAAAAAAAATCTATTATGATATCCACATCTTGGCAAATTGGCACCGACAAGAAGAAATAGAGTACCGCAATTCAAGTTCATGAAGTTTATGCAGAAATATGTTTTACTTCTAGAGCCTACTAGACTTGGGGCTAATTGCATTTGATTGCTGAAGTACCAGTCAATCTCTTGAGACTGGATGATGTAATTATTGCAGATCTCTGGGTTGTATGGTAGATGAGAAATAACGGTATGTTCAGAGGGGATTTTAACACCTTCCAAAACTATTAACATTTCTTAACACTCTGTCATGTTGAGCGGGCAGACTCACTTGCCTTTTAGACTTGGTTAGCACTCCAAATGCGGCATTTAACCTCTCGCTGATGTACCATTATCATCAAATTATATTCAAAAGTTTGACTCTCTTTGTTAGATCTTTCATACCAGAACACCTTTGCACTTTACATCTGCAAAACTAACATAGAATGGGTACAAAATGGTTTGATGGAGAATGATATGCCATAAGAATAAGAGATCAGCATCATTTTTTATCTAAAAGTGTTGCTTCTTGCAGGTATGAAGTAGTAACTCCACTAGAGAACATCATGGATATGGAGGTGGAGCACCCATGCTTTTCATAGATATAGATACTGATATTGCCATGTTCCGGTGAAGGGTAATCATTGTCATATGTGTATTCTGGAAGTTGAAACGATTAAATACATAGTAAGGGCTTCTAAGTCATGGTTACTATGACTTACCACATGGATGGACTTTCCTGTCTCATAGCTTCTGTCTGAATTGCTCTCACTCATCTTGAGTTCTTGACTAAGATATATGTCTGTGCAGCCCCTGAGGATTTGGATGAACAGTATGTCAATGTCAACCTAGATGATGGTGACTTCTTCTGCGTCGAGCATCATCATCAAGGTATTTCTTTCCACAAACAGAAATTAAAATGTGTAGTGATGGATGAAAATGGAACCTAAATTAAAATGTTATAGCTTGGAACACACTTGTATGCACCAGTAAATTCTACTGGCTACCTCCATAAGTGAAGCACAAACCTTGGTTGATATGATAGTAGACTGTTGGCTGACAGAAACCAATACCCGGATTTGTTGGAACTAGAAACTCCAACTTGTAATGTACTTTCACCATCAACTGCTAAGCCATTAACTTTTTAGTCTTTATGCGTGAGCATTAGGTTTGCGGAAATTATATCGTTAGGTATAATTTTTGCTTACAAACATGCTCTGAAGTCTGAACTGGGATGTGTCCATCTGCTTGGAGCTCCAAGATCCATAGAGCAGACAGGTCAGAAGAAATAAGATTGACCTTCTTCCGAAGAAAATAAAATGAACTGTGCTAAGTTGCAATGATGTTGATTGGAGAAATTATCTATCTACTACCACTATAAAAGCACGAAGTGCGGAGATCCAAAACAACATCTTACGCGTCTATTGATCTCTATACGGTCCAGATCGCCACTAAAATGTGTTTGATTAAAACTCCTGTTTAGCAACCGCAATCGTGGAAGTGGTAATCAAAACAGGAACCACCGCACGCCGCACCCGCACACGTCCATTCTCATCCCCGCGGTAACCTTCACGACTAAATCCACCACTCACACCTCCCCCACCCGCGTCGTCTCCTCCTTCCCGCTCCCTCCCCTCCCCCTTCCCTCGCCTTCTTCGAATGGAGCCCAGTGTAGGGCCTCCACCAAACCCTAATCATTCGGGGGCGGTGGCTCGCTCGTCCGCCCGCCACCCGACCTCAATCTGATTGATTGCTCCCAGCGACCGCCCGGTGGTTGCGCCCCTCTCCCGCGCGGAGGCGCCGCTGGTCAGGACCGGCGGAGGCTGTGCGTGCCGTGAGGCGAAAGGAGCAGGAGCAGGAGGAGGACGAGGGGGCGTTGATTCCGTGCGGAGCAGGGACGATGTGGAGGCTGGAGGAGACGGGGAGGCGACGGTGAATGGGAGCAGCGGGACGCTGCAGGGGCGAGCTTTCTACATGGATGCCAGCCGCTATACCGATGGGAGTGAGGGGCGCCGCCGCTGCACCAACGGGAGCGAGGGCCACCGCCGCCGCTCCTCCTCTGATGGACGTACCGCACGGACGCGAGCGTGGGCTGCCGCAGCAGCCCGCCGGACCATCTCTGACGTGAGGTTCTTCTTTACCTTAACACTACTTTGATCAGATTTTTCTTTACCTTTACATCAAACCGTTGGCTGGGTGTAGGAAGCTGCTAATGGGACCTAAGCATTGGTTGCTCATTGCAATCTAGGTTAATTGAAACACCAATTTTTCCCACCTGTTCAATTAGAGGAACCTGCACTTGCGACAACAAAATTAATAATGACAAAAATGATGAACATCAAAGTTCATAGGCAGAATCCTCATGGTAGATTTGGGTAAAACCTCACAAATACAAAAGAGTAACAAAGAACAAGACTATACTTGCGCTCCTAATTTCGCTGTTGGGGGATTGGAGTAATTTGTAAATGCTACTACTAAGAAGGGAGAATAGTATCTTGATTATTAAGATTCTTTCTTCGTATTGTGCTTGGAGTAGGTTGATTATAAGTTTTGCAATACTGCTCAATAGGTGTGATACGTCTCCAACGTATCTATAATTTTTGATTGCTCCATGCTATATTATCTACTGTTTTGGATTATATTGGGCTTTATTTTCCACTTTTATATTATTTTTGGAACTAACCTATTAACCGGAGGCCCAGCCTAGAATTGCTGTTTTTTTCCTATTTCGGTGTTTCGAAGAAACGGAATATCAAACGGAGTCCAAACGGAATAAAATCTTCGGGAATGTGATTTTCTCACCAAACGTGATCCAGGAGACATGGACCCTGCTCCAAGGAACAAAAGAGGCGGTCACGAGGGTGGGCCCCCCCCTAGGGCGCGCCCCCTGCCTCGTGGGCCCCTCGTTGCACCTCCGACGTACTTCTTCCTCCTATATATACACACGTACCCCCAAACGATCAGAACAGGAGCCAAAAACCTAATTCCACTGCCGCAACTTTCTGTATCCACGAGATCCCATCTTGGGGCCTGTTCCGGAGCTCCGCCGGAAGAGGGCCGTCATCACGGAGGGCTTCTACATCATCCTAGCCCCTCCAATGAAGTGTGGGTAGTTTACCTCAGACCTTCGGGTCCATAGTGAGTAGCTAGATGGCTTCTTCTCTCTCTTTGAATCTCAATACAAAGTTCTCCCCCTCTTGTGGAGATCTATTCGATGTAATCTTTTTTTTGCGGTGTGTTTGTTGAGACCGATGAATTGTGGGTTTATGATCAAGTCTATCTATGAATAATATTTGAATCTTCTCTGAATTCTTTTATGTATGATTGGTTATCTTTGCAAGTCTCTTCGAATTATCCGTTCGGTTTGGCCAACTAGATTGGTAGTTCTTGCCATGGGAGAAGTGCTTAGCTTTGGGTTTGATATTGCGGTGTCCTTACCCAGTGACAGAAGGGGCAGCAAGGCACGTATTGTATCGTTGCCATTGAGGATAACAAGATGGGGTTTATTTCATATTGCATGAATTTATCTCTCTACATCATGTCATCTTGCTTAAGGCGTTACTCTGTTTTTAACTTAATACTCTAGATGCATGCCGGATAGCGGTCGATGAGTGGAGTAATAGTAGTAGATGCAGAATCGTTTTGATCTACTTGTCACGGACGTGATGCCTATATACATGATCATGCCTAGATATTCTCATAACTATGCTCAATTCTGTCAATTGCTCAACAGTAATTTGTTCACCCACCGTTGAATACTTATGCTCTTGAGAGAAGCCACTAGTGAAACCTATGGCCCCGTGGTCTATTCTCATCATATCAATCTCCATCACTTTAATCTTGTTTTGCTTTTTACTTTGCTTTTACTTTTTACTTTGCATCTTTATACCAAAAATATTATATCTATCAGATCTCACTCTCGTAAGTGACCGTGAAGGGCTTGACAACCCCTAATCGCATTGGTTGCGAGTAGCTATCGCTTTGTGCAGGTACGAGGGACTTGAGCGTGGGCTCCTACTGGATTGATACCTTGGTTCTCAAAAACTGAGGGAAATACTTACGCTACTCTGCTGCATCATCCCTTCCTCTTCGGGGAAAACCAACGCAAGCTCAAGACGTAGCAAGAAGGATTTTTGGCGCCGTTGCCAGGGAGTCTACGCAAAAAGTCAACATACCAAGTACCCATCACAATCCCTATCTCTCGCATTACATTATTTGCCATTTGCCTCTCGTTTTCCTCTCCCCTCAATTCACCCTTGCCATTTTATTTGCCTCTCTCTCTATCCTCCCTCTCTATTTGCCTCTTTTTGCCCGTTTGCTCTTTGTTTGCTCGTGTGTTAGATTGCTTGTTTGTCGCGATGGCTCAAGATACTACCAAATTGTGTGACTTCACCAATACCAATAATAATGATTTCCTTAGCACTCTGATTGCTCCTCTTACCGATGTTGAATCTTGTGAAATTAATACTGCTTGAATCTTGTTATGAAAGATTAATTCGCTGGCCTTCCTAGTGAAGATGTTGCTACTCATCTGAATAGCTTCGTTGATTTATGTGATATGCAAAAGAAAAAAGATGTCAATAATTATGTCGTTAAATTGAAGCTATTTCCTTTTTCACTTAGAGATCGTGCTAAAGCTTGGTTTTCGTCTTTGCCTAAGAATAGTATTGATTCATGGAACAAGTGCAAAGATGCTTTTATCTCTAAGTATTTTCCTCCCGCTAAGATCATCTCTCTTAGAAACGATATTATGAACTTTAAACAACTTGATCATGAACATGTTGCACAAGCTTAGGAGAGAATGAAATTAATGATACGTAATTGCGATACTCATGGTTTGAATTTCTAGATGATCATACAAATTTTTATGCCGGATTGAATTTTGCTTCTAGAAATCTTCTAGATTCGGCCGCGGGAGGCACTTTTATGGAAATCACTTTAGGAGATGCTACTAAACTCCTAGATAATATTATGGTTAATTATTCTCAATGGCATACTGAAAGATCTTCTAATAAAAAGGTGCATGCGATAGAAGAAATTAATGTGTTGAGTGGAAAGATGGATGAACTTATGAAATTATTTGCTACTAAAAGTGTTTCTTCTAATCCTAATGATATGCCTTTGTCTACTTTGATTGAGAATAACAATGAATCTATGGATTTGAATTTTGTTGATAGGAATAATTTTGGTAACAACGCTTATAGAGGGAATTTTAATCCTAGGCCATATCCTAGTAATCCTTCTAATAATTATGGTAATTCCTACAACAACTCTTATGGAAATTATAATAAGATGCCCTTTGAATTTGAGAATAGTGTTAAAGAGTTTATGAATTCACAAAAGAATTTTAATGCTTTGCTTGAGGAGAAATTGCTTAAAGTTGATGATTTGGCTAGAAACGTTGATAGAGTTTCTCTTGAGGTTGATTCTTTAAAGCTTAGATCTATTCCTCCTAAACATGATAGCAATGAGTCTCTCAAAGCCATGAGAATTTCCATTGATGAGTGCAAAGAAAGAACCGCTAGGATGCGTGCTTCCAAAGATGCCTTTATTAAAGCGTGTTCTTCCAATTCCTATGAAAATCAAGATGAAGATCTAAAAGTTATTGATGTGTCCCCTATTAAATATTTATTTTGCAATATTAATCTTGATGAAACTGAATATGATCTTCCTTTACCTAGAAGGCGTTCTAAAAATTCGGAGTGTTTAGATCTTAATGATGAAATTGATGAAAGTGGGATTGAAAGAAATAAAAATCTAGATGTTGCTAAACCCACTATATTGGATTTCAAGGAATTTAATTATGAAAGTTGCTCTTTAATTGATTGTATTTCCTTGTTGCAATCCGTGCTAAATTTCCCACATGCTTGTAGTCAAAATAAAGCCTTCACCGAACATATTGTTGATGCCTTGATGCAATCTTATGAAGAAAAACTTGAGTTGAAAGTTTCTATCCCTAGAAAACTCTATGATGAGTGGGAAACCAACTATTAAAATTAAAATTAAAGATCATGAGTTTTATGCTTTGTGTGATTTGGGTGCTAGTGTCTCTACTATTCTCAAGACTTTGTGTGATTTGCTAGATTTCCGTAATTTTGATGATTGCTCTCTAAACTTGCATCTTGCGGATTCCACTATTAAGAAACCTATGGGAATGATTAATGATGTTCTTATTGTTGCAAATAGGAATTATGTGCCCGTAGATTTCATTGTTCTTGATATAGATTGCAATCCTTCTTGCCCTATTATTCTTGGTAGACCTTTCCTTAGAACAGTTGGTGCGATTATTGATATGAAGGAAGGGAATATTAGATTTCAATTTCCATTAAAAAAGGGCATTGAACACTTTCCAAGAAATAAAATAAAATTACCATATGAAACTATCATGAGAGCCACTTATGGATTGCCTACCAAAGATGGCAATACCTAGATCTATCCTCGCTTTTATGCCTAGCTAGGGGCGTTAAACGATAGCGCTTGTTGGGAGGCAACCCAATTTTATTTTTATTCCTTGCTTTTTGCTCCTGCTTAGTAATAAATAAATTATTTAGCCTCTTTTTTGGTTGTGTTTTTTTGTGTTTAATTAGTGTTTGTGCCAAGTAGAACCGTTGGGAAGACTTGGGGAAAGTCTTGTTGAACTTGCTGTAAAAAACAGAAACTTTAGAGCTCACGAGAACTGCTGTCATTTTCTTTGAAGAGTGCTATTTAGTTAATTATTTTTGCAGACGATTAATAGATAAATTCCTCACGTCTAGAAATTTATTTTAGAATTTTTGGGGTTCCAGATCTTGCGCTAGCTACAGATTACTACAGACTGTTCTGTTTTTGACAGATTCTGTTTTTCGTGTGTTGTCTGCTTATTTTGATGAATCTATGGCTAGTAAAATAGTTCATAATACATAGAGAAGTTGGAATACAGTAGGTTTAACACCAATATAAATAAAGAATGAGTTCATTACAGTACCTTGAAGTGGTCTTTTGTTTTCTTTCGCTAACGGAGCTCACGAGTTTTCTATTTTGAGTTTTGTGTTGTGAAGTTTTCAAGTTTTGGGTGAATTCTTTTGATGGATCATGAAACAAGGAGTGGCAAGAGCCTAAGCTTGGGTATGCCCATGGCACCCCCAAGATAATCCAAGGACACCAAAAAGTCAAAGCTTGGGGATGCCCCGGAAGGCATCCCCTCTTTCGTCCACTTCCATCGGTAATTTACTTGGAGCTATATTTTTATTCACCAACATGATATGTGTTTTTCTTGGAGCGTCTTGTATTATTTGTGTCTTTGTGTCTTAGTATGCCACAATCATCCTTGCTGAACACACCTTTTAAGAGAGCCATACATGAATTAAAATTTGATAGAATACTCTATGTGCTTCACTTATATCTTTTGAGCTAAGTAGTTTTGCAATATGTGCTTCACTTATATCTTTTGAGCTAAGTAGTTTTGCTCTATGTGCTTCACTTATATCTTTTGAGCTAATTAGTTTTTCTCTATGTGCTTCACTTATATCTTTTGAGCATTATAATTTTGCTCTATGTGCTTCACTTCGATCTTTTAGAGCACGGTGGTGGATTTGTTTTAAAGAAACTATTGATCTCTCATGCTTCACTTAAATTATTTTGAAAGTCTCTTAATAGCATGGTAATTTGCTTAATAATAATATGCTTGGTATTCAAGATTTGTGAAACTTTTTTTTGAGTGTGTTGAATACTAAGAAAAGATTGAAGCATGATAATTGTTTTGAGATATGGAGGTGATAATATTAAAGTCATGCTAGTTGAGTAGTTGTGAATTTAAAGAATACTTGTGTTAGAGTTTGTGATTCCCGTAGCATGCACGTATGGTGAACCGTTATGTAACGAAGTCGGAGCATGATTTGTTTATTGATTGTCTTCCTTATGAGTGGCGGTCGAGGATGAGCGATGGTCTTTTCCTACCAATCTATCCCCCTAGGAGCATGCGCGTAATACTTTGCTTTGATAACTTCTAGATTTTTGCAATAAGTATATGAGTTCTTTATGACCAATGTTGAGTCCATGGATTATACGCACTCTCACCCTTCCACCTTTGCTAGCCTCTCTAATACCGCGCACCTTTCACCGGTATCATACACCTACCATATACCTTCCTCAAAACAGTCACCATACCTACCTATTATGGCATTTCCATAGCCATTTCGAGATATATTGACATGCAACTTTCCACCACCTAGTTCATCATGACACATTCATCATTGTCATATTGCTTAGCATGATCATGTAGTTGACATAGTATTTGTGGCAAAGCCACCGTTCATAATTTCTTCATACTTGTCACTCTTGATTCATTGCATATCTCGGTACACCGCCGGAGGCATTCATATAGAGTCATACTTTGTTTTAGAATCGAGTTGTAATCATTGAGTTATAAATAAATAAAAGTGTGATGATCATCATTCTATAGAGCATTGTCCCAATAAAAAAAGAGAAAGGCCAAAGAAAAAAAGAAGGCCCAAAAAAAGGGGGCAATGCTACTATCCTTTTTTTCCACACTTGTGCTTCAAAGTAGCACCACGATATAGCGAGTCTCATATATTGTGCTTCAAAGTAGCACCATGTTCTTCATATAGAGAGTCTCATATGTTGTCACTTTCATATACTAGTGGGAATTTTACATTATAGAACTTGGCTTGTATATTCCAATGATGGGCTTCCTCAAAAATTGCCCTAGGTCTTCATGAGCAAGCAAGTTGGATGCACACCCACTTAGTTTCTTTTTGAGCTTTTATATACTTATAGCTCTAGTGCATCCGTTGCATGGCAATCCCTACTCACTCACATTGATATCTATTGATGGGAATCTCCATAGCCCGTTGATACGCCTAGTTGATGTGAGACCATCTCCTTTTTGTCTTCTCCACAACCACCATTCTATTCCACCTATAGTGCTATATCCATGGCTCACACTCATGTATTGCGTGAAGATTGAAAAAGTTAGAGTATGAAACAATTGCTTGGCTTGTCATCGGGGTTGTGCATGATTTAAATACTTTGTGTGGTGAAGATGGAGCATAACCAGACTATATGATTTTGTAGGGATAACTTTCTGGCCATGCTATTTTGAGAAGACATAATTGCTTTGTTAGTATGCTTGAAGTATTATTATTTTTATGTCAATATAAACTTTTGTCTTGAATCTTTCTAATCTGAATATTCATACCACAATTAAGAAGATTTGCATTGAAATTATGCTAGGTAGCACTCCACATAAAAAATTCTCTTTTTATCATTTACCTACTCGGGGACGAGCAGGAATTAAGCTTGGGGATGCCTGATATGTCTCCAACATATATTCCAATGATGGGCTTCCTCAAAATTGCCCTAGGTCTTCGTGAGCAAGCAAGTTGGATGCACACCCACTTAGTTTCTTTTGTTGAGCTTTCACACATTTATAGCTCTAGTGCCGTTGCATGGCAATCCCTACTCACTCACATTGATATCTATTGATGGGCATCTCCATAGCCCGTTGATACGCCTAGTTGATGTGAGACCATCTTCTCCTTTTTGTCTTCTCCACAACCACCATTCTCTTCCACCTATAGTGCTATATCCATGGCTCACGCTCATGTATTGCGTGAAGATTGAAAAAGTTAGAGTATGAAACAATTGCTTGGCTTGTCATTGGGGTTGTGCATGATTTAAATACTTTGTGTGGTGAAGATGGAGCATAGCCAGACTATATGATTTTGTAGGGATAACTTTCTTTGGCCATGTTATTTTGAGAAGACATGATTGCTTTGCTTGAAGTATTATTATTTTTTATGTCAATATAAACTTTTGTCTTGAATCCTTCTAATCTGAATATTCATACCACAATTAAGAAGATTTACATTGAAATTATGCCAAGTAGCACTCCGCATCAAAAATTCTTTTTTTATCATTTACCTACTTGAGGACAAGCAAGAATTAAGCTTGGGGATGCCTGATACGTCTCCAACGTATCTATAATTTTTGATTGCTCCATGCTATATTATCTACTGTTTTGGACTATATTGGGCTTTATTTTCCACTTTTATATTATTTTTGGGACTAACCTATTGATACGTCTCCAACGTATCTATAACTTTTTATTGCTCCATGCTATATTATCTACTGTTTTGGACTATATTGGGCTTTATTTTCCACTTTTATATTATTTTTGAGACTAACCTATTAACCGGAGCTCCGACCCAGAATTGTTGTTTTTTTTGCCTATTTCAGTGTTTCGGATAAACGGAATATCACTAGTAGAAAACAGGGCTTTGGTCCAGGCCGGGTCAGGCCATTAGTCCCGGTTCGTGAGCCCAGGGGGCCGGCCGGGCCACGTGGGCCATTGGTCCCGGTTCATCTGGACCTTTTGGTCCCGGTTGGTGGGATGAACAGGGACCAATGGGCCTCGCTCCTGGCCCACCACCATTGGTCCCGGTTGGTGGCTTGAACCGGGACCAAAGGGGAGCCTTTGGTCCCGGTTCAAGCCACCAACCGGGACCAATGAGGTGCCTATATATACCCCCTCGCGCAAGAGCAGAGCACAGTGCTCTGTTTTTTCTGGCCGAGGGGGAGAGGGCTTTGTGGTGCTCTAGCTCACCTCCTATGCACATGAGGTGTTCGATGGAATGCCCGAGCCACACTACTTAAGCTTTCTCCTCTCGAAGCTCGACCTCCAAGCTCCATTTTCCTCGAGATTTGTCTAGATTTAGCGGTCCGTCACGCCCCGTCCCCGTCTTCACCGCCGTCGATCACCCGCGCCGATCTCATCACCGACACCTGTTCGGGAAACGTAGCAATAATTCAAAATTTTCCTATGTGTCACCAAGATCAATCTATGGAGTCATCTAGCAACGAGGGAGGAGTGGATCTACATACCCTTGTAGATCGCGCGCGGAAGCGTTCAAGAGAACGGGGTTGATGGAGTCGTACCGCCGTGATTCAAATCACCGATGATCCTAGCGCCGAACGGACGGCACCTCCGCGTTCAACACACGTACGGAGCAGCGACTCCTCCTCCTTGATCCAGCAAGGGGGAAGGAGAGGTTGATGGAGATCCAACAACACAACGGCGTGGTGGTGGAAGTAGCGGGATTCCAACAGGGCTTCGCCAAGCGCTGCGGGAGGAGGGAGATGTGTCACAGGAGGGAGAGGGAGGCGCCAGGCCTTGGATGGAGCTGCCCTCCCTTTCCCCCACTATATATAGGGCCAAGGGAGAGGGGGGGGGGCGCAGCCTTGGCCCTTCCTCCAAGGAAGGGTGCGGCCAGGGAGGTGTCCCACCTCCCCAAGGCACCTCGGAGGTGCCTTCCCCCTTTAGGACTCTTCCTTTTCCTCTTCTCTTGGCGCATGGGCCTCTTGGGGCTGGTGCCCTTGGCCCATATAGGCCAAGGCGCACCCCCTACAGCCCATGTGGCCCCTCGGGGCAGGTGGCCCCACCCGGTGGACCCCCGGGACCCTTCCGGTGGTCCCGGTACAATACCGGTGACCCCGAAACTTGTCCCGATGGCCGAAATAGCACTTCCTATATATAATTCTTTACCTCCGGACCATTCCGGAACTCCTAGTGACGTCCAGGATCTCATCCGGGACTGCGAACAACATTCGGGTTACCGCATACTAATATCTCTATAACCCTAGCGTCACCGAACCTTAAGTGTGTAGACCCTACGGGTTCGGGAGACATGTAGATATGACCGAGACGTTCTCCGGTCAATAACCAACAGCGGGATCTGGATACCCATGTTGGCTCCCACATGTTCCACGATGATCCCATCGGATGAACCATGATGTCAAGGACTCAATCAATCCCGTATACAATTCCCTTTGTCTATCGGTATGATACTTGCCCGAGATTCGATCGACGGTATCCCGATACCTTGTTCAATCTCGTTACCGGCAAGTCTCTTTACTCATTCCGTAACACATCATCCCGTGATCAAGTCCTTGATCACATTGTGCACATTATGATGATGTCCTACCGAGTGGGCCCAGAGATACCTCTCCGTTTACACGGAGTGACAAATCCCAGTCTCGATTCGTGCCAACCCAACAGACACTTTCGGAGATACCTGTAGTGTACCTTTATAGCCACCCAGTTACGTTGTGACGTTTGGCACACCCAAAGCATTCCTACGGTATCCGGGAGTTGCACAATCTCATGGTCTAAGGAAATGATACTTGACATTAGAAAAGCTTTAGCATATGAACTACACGATCTGGTGCTATGCTTAGGATTGGGTCTTGTCCATCACATCATTCTCCTAATGATGTGATCCCGTTATCAACGACATCCAATGTCCATGGTCAGGAAACCATGACCATCTATTGATCAACGAGCTAGTCAACTAGAGGCTTACTAGGGACATGGTGTTGTCTATGTATCCACACATGTATCTGAGTTTCCTATCAATACAATTCTAGCATGGATAATAAACGATTATCATGAACAAGGAAATATAATAATAATCAATTTATTATTGCCTCTAGGGCATATTTCCAACAGTCTCCCACTTGCACTAGAGTCAATAATCTAGTTCACATCGCCATGTGATTAACACTCACAGGTCACATCGCCATGTAACCAACATCCAAAGAGTTTACTAGAGTCAATAATCTAGTTCACATCACTATGTGATTAGCACTCAATGAGTTCTGGGTTTGATCATGTTGCTTGTGAGAGAGGTTTTAGTCAACGGGTCTGAACCTTTCAGATCCGTGTGTGCTTTGCAAATCTCTATGTCATCTCCTAGATGTAGCTACCACGTTCTATTTGGAGCTATTCCAAATAACTGTTCTACTTGGAGCTATACTAAATTGTTGCTCCATTATACGTATCCGGTATCTCTACTCAGAGCTATCCGGATAGGTGTTAAGCTTGCATCGACGTAACCCTTTACGACGAACTCTTTTACCACCTCCATAACCGAGAAAATTCCTTAGTCCACTAGTTACTAAGGATAACTTTGACCGCTGTCCTGTGATCCATTCTTGGATCACTCTTGTACCCCTTGACTGACTCATGGCAAGGCACACTTCAGGTGCGATACACAGCATAGCATATGTAGAGCCTACGTCTTAAGCATAGGGGACGACCTTCATCCTTTCTCTCTATTCTGTCGTGGTCGAGCTTTAAGTCTTAACTTCATACCTTGCAACTCAGGAAAGAACTCCTTCTTTGACTGATCCATCTTGAACACCTTCAAGATCATGTCAAGGTATGTGCTCATTTGAAAGTACTATTAAGCGTTTTGATCTATCCTCATAGATCTTGATGCTCAATGTTCAAGTAGCTTAATCCAGGCTTTCCATTGAAAAACATTTTCCAAATAACCCTATATGCAATCCAGAAATTCTACATCATTCTGATCAACAATATGTCAATAACATATACTCATCAGAAATTCTATAGTGCTCCCACTCACTTCTTTGGAAATACAAGTTTCTCATAAACTTTGTATACACCCAAAATCTTTGATCATCTCATCAAAAGCATACATTCCAACTCCGAGATGCTTACTCCAGTCCTCAGAAGGATTGCTGGAGCTTTGCATACTTATCAGCATCTTTCAGGATTGACAAAACCTTCCGGTTGTATCACATACAACCTTTCCTCAAGAAAATCGTCGAGGAAACAATGTTTTGACATCCTATCTGCAAGATTTCATAAATAATGCAGTAATCGCTAATATAATTCCAACAGACACTTAGCATCGCTACGAGTGAGAAAGTCTCATCGTAGTCAACTCCTTGAACTTGCCGGGAAACTTCTTAATGACAAGTCGAGCTTTCTTAATGGTGACATTTACCATCATTGTCCGTCTTCCTTTTAAAATCCATCTGTACTCAACAGCCTCACGACCATCGAGCTGTTCTGTCAAAGTCTACACTTTGTTTCCATACATGGATCCTCTCTCGGATTTTATGGCCTCGAGCCATTTATCGGAATCCGGGCCCACCATCGCTTCTCCATAGCTCGTAGGTTCATTGTTGTCTAGCAACATGACTTCCAAGACAGGATTATGTACCACTCTGAAGTAGTACGGACCCTTGTCAGCCCACGAGGTTTGGTAGTGACTTGATCTGAAGTTTCATGATCACTATCATAAGCTTCCACTTCAATTGGTGTAGGTGCCACAGGAACAACTCTTTGTGTCCTGCTATACACTAGTTGAAGAGACGGTTCAACAACCTCATCAAGTCTCCACCATCCTCCCATTCAATTCTTCCGAGAGAAACTTTTCCTCGAGAAAGGACCCGATTCTAGAAACAATCCCTTATTGCTTTCGAATCTGAGATAGGAGGTATACCCAACTGTTTTGGGTGTCCTATGAAGATGCATTTATCCGCTTTGGGTTCGAGCTTATCAGCCTGAAACTTTTTCACATAAGGTCGCAGCCCCAAACTTTTAAGAAATGACAGCTTAGGTTTCTCTAAACCATAGTTCATACGGTGTCATCTCATCGGAATTACGTGTTGCCCTATTTAAAGTGAATGTGGTTGTCTCTAATGCCTAACCCATAAACTATTGTGGTAATTTGATAAGAGACATCATGGTATGCATCATATCCAATAGGGTGCAGTTATGATGTTCGGACACACCATCACACTATGGTGTTCCAGGCTGTATTAGTTGTGAAACAATTTCCACAATGTCTTAATTCTGTGCCAAACTCGTAATTCAGATATTCATCTCTGTGATCATATCATAGATATTTTATCCTCTTGTCACGATGATCTTTCAACTTCACCCTGAAATTACTTGAACCTTTCAATAATTCAGACTCGTGATTCATCAAGTAAATATACTCAACATCTACTCAAATCATCTGTGAAGTAAGAACATAACGATATCCACTACATGCCTCAGCACTCGTTGGACTGCACACATCAAAATGTATTACTTCCAACAAGTTGCTTTCTAGTTTCATTTTACTGAAACCGAGGCTTTCAGTCATCTTGCCCATGTGGTATGATTTGCATATCTCAAGTGATTCAAAATCAAGTGAGTCCAAATGGTCCATTTGCATGGAGTTTCTTCATGCATATACACCAATAGACATGGTTCGCATGTCTCAAACTCTTCAAAAACGAGTGAGCCCAAAGATCCATCAACATGGAGCTTCTTCATGCGTTTTATACCGATATGACTTAAGTGGCAGTGCCACAAGTAGGTGGTACTATCATTACTATCTTATATCTTTTGGCATGAACATGTGTATCACTACGATCGAGATTCAATAGACCATTGAAGATATTATTCAAATAAACAGAGTAACCATTATTCTCCTTAAATGAATAACCGTATTGCGATAGACATAATCCAATCATGTCTATGCTCAACGCAAACACCAAATAACAATTATTTAGGTTTAACACCAATCTCGATGGTAGAAGGAGCGTGCGATGCTTGATCATATCAATATTGGAAACACTTCCAACACATATCGTCAGCTCACCTTTAGCTAGTCTCCGTTTATTTCGTAGCTTTTATTTCGAGTTACTAACACTTAGCAACCGAACCGGTATCTAATACCCTGGTGCTACTAGGAGTACTAGTAAAGTACACATCAACACAATGTATATCCAATATACTTCTATCGACCTTGCCAGCCTTCTAATCTACCAAGTATTTAGGGTAATTCTGCTCCAGTGGTTGTTCCCCTTATTACAGAAGCACTTAGTCTCGGGTTTGGGTTCAACCTTGGGTTTCTCCACTAGAGCAGCAGCTGAATTGCAGTTTCATGAAGTATCCCTTCTTGCCCTTGCCCTTCTTGAAACTAGTGGTTTCACTAACCATCAACAATTGATGCTCCTTCTTGATCTCTACTTTCGTGGTGTCAAACATCGCGAATATCTCAAGGATCATCATATATGTCCCCGATACATTATAGTTCATCACGAAGCTCTAGCAGCTTGGTGGTAATGACTTCGGAGAAACATCACTATCTCATCTGGAAGATCAACTCCCACTCGATTCAAATGATTGTTGTACTCAGACAATCTGAGCACAAGTTCAACAATTAATCTTTTCTCCTTAGTTTGCAGGCTAAGAAAATCGTCGGAGGTCTTATACCTCTTGACGTGGGCATGAGCCTGAAATTCCAATTTCAGCCCTCGAAACATCTCATATGTTTCGTGACGTTTCAAAAACGTCTTCGGTGCCTCAACTCTAAACCGTTTAACTGAACTATCATGTAGTTATCAAAACGTGTATGTCAGATGTTCGCAACATCCACAGACAACGTTCGAGGTTCAGCACACCGAGCGGTGCATTAAGGACATAAGCCTTCTAAGAAGCAATGAGGACAATCCTCAGTTTACGGACCTAGTCCGCATAATTGCTACTATCAACTTTCAACTAATTTTTCTCTAGGAACATAACTAAACAGTAGAACTAAAGCGCGAGCTACGACATAATTTGTGAAGACCTTTTGACTATGTTCAGGATAATTTAGTTCATCTTATGAACTCACACTCAGATAGACATCCCTCTAGTCATCTAAGTGATTACATGATCCGAATCAACTAGGCCGTGTCCGATCATCACGTGAGACAGACTAGTCAACCTCGGTGAACATCTTCATGTTGATCGTATCTTCTATACGACTCATGCTCGACCTTTCGGTCTTCTGTGTTCCGAGGCCATGTCTATACACATGCTAGGCTCGTCAAGTCAACCTAAGTGTTTGCATGTGTAAATCTGTCTTACACCCGTTGTATGTGAATGTTTGGATCAAACACCCGATCATCACGTGGTGCTTTGAAACAACGAACTGTCGCAACGGTGCACAGTTAGCGGGAACACTTTCTTGAAATTTTAATGAGGGATCATCTTATTTACTACCGTCGTTCTAAGCAAATAAGATGTATAAACATGATAAACATCACATGCAATCAAATAATAGTGACATGATATGGCCAATATCATATAGCTCCTTTGATCTCCATCTTGGGGCTCCATGATCATCTTGTCACCGGCATGACACCATGATCTCCATCATCATGATCTCCATCATCGTGTCTTCTTGAAGTTGTCTCGCCAACTATTACTTCTACTACTACAGCTAACGGTTAGCAATAAAGTAAAGTAATTACATGATGTTTATGTTGACATGCAGGTCATAAATAAATTAAGACAACTCCTATGGCTCCTGCCGGTTGTCATACTCATCGACATGCAAGTCGTGATTCCTATTACAAGAACATGATCATCTCATACATCACATCCTTTGGCCATATCACATCACATAGCATACCCTGCAAAAACAAGTTAGACGTCCTCTAATTGTTGTTTGCATGTTTTACGTGGCTGCTATGGGTTTCTAGCAAGACCGTTTCTTACCTACGCAAAAACCACAACGTGATATGCCAATTGCTATTTACCCTTCATAAGGACCCTTTTCATCGAATCCGATCCGACTAAAGTGGGAGAGACAGACACCCGCCAGCCACCTTATGCAACTAGTGCATGTTTGTCGGTGGAACCGGTCTCACGTAAGCGTACGTGTAAGGTTGGTCCGGGCCGCTTCATCCCACGATGCCGCCGAATCAAGATTGGACTAGTAACGGTAAGCATATTGAACAAAATCAACGCCCACAACTACTTTGTGTTCTACTCGTGCATAGTAACTACGCATAGACCTAGCTCATGATGCCACTGTTCGAGGAACGTAGCAATAATTCAAAATTTTCCTATGTGTCACCAAGATGAATCTATGGAGTCATCTAGCAACGAGGGAGGAGTGGATCTACATACCCTTGTAGATCACGCGCGGAAGTGTTCAAGAGAACGGGGTTGATGGAGTCGTACTCGCCGTGATTCAAATCACCGATGATCCTAGCGCCGAACGGACGGCACCTCCGCGTTCAACACACGTACGGAGCAGCGACGTCTCCTCCTTCTTGATCCAGAAAGGGGGAAGGAGAGGTTGATGGAGATCCAATAGCATAACGGCGTGGTGGTGGAAGTAGCGGGATTCCAACAGGGCTTCGCCAAGCGCCGCGGGAGGAGGGAGATGTGTCACGGGAGGGAGAGGGAGGCGCCAGGCCTTGGATGGAGCTGCCCTCCCTTTCCCCCACTATATATAGGGCCAAGGGAGAGGGGGGGCGCAGCCTTGGCCCTTCCTCCAAGGAAGGGTGCGGCCAGGGAGGTGTCCCACCTCCCCAAGGCACCTCGGAGGTGCCTTCCCCCTTTAGGACTCTTCCTTTTCCTCTTCTCTTGGCGCATGGGCCTCTTGGGGCTGGTGCCCTTGGCCCATATAGGCCAAGGCGCACCCCCTACAGCCCATGTGGCCCCCCGGGGCAGGTGGCCCCACCCGGTGGACCCCCGGGACCCTTCTGGTGGTCCCGGTACAATACCGGTGACCCCGAAACTTGTCCCGATGGCCGAAATAGCACTTCCTATATATAATTCTTTACCTCCGGACCATTCCGGAACTCCTCGTGACGTCCAGGATCTCATCCGGGACTTCGAACAACATTCGGGTTACCGCCACTAATATCTCTATAACCCTAGCGTCACCGAACCTTAAGTGTGTAGACCCTACGGGTTCGGGAGACATGCAGACATGACCGAGACATTCTCCGGTCAATAACCAACAGCGGGATCTGGATACCCATGTTGGCTCCCACATGTTCCACGATGATCTCATCGGATGAACCACGATGTCAAGGACTCAATCAATCCCGTATACAATTCCCTTTGTCTATCGGTACGATACTTGTCCGAGATTCGATTGTTGGTATCCCGATACCTTGTTCAATCTCGTTATCGCCAAGTCTTTTTACTCGTTCCGTAACACATCATCCCGTGATCAACTCCTTGATCACATTGTGCACATTATGATGATGTCCTACCGAGTGGGCCCAGAGATACCTCTCCGTTTACACGGAGTGACAAATCCCAGTCTCGATTCGTGCCAATCCAACAGACACTTTCGGAGATACCTGTAGTGTACATTTATAGCCACCCAGTTACGTTGTGACGTTTGGCACACCCAAAGCATTCCTACGGTATCCGGGAGTTGCACAATCTCATGGTCTAAGGAAATGATACTTGACATTAGAAAAGCTTTAGCATATGAACTACACGATCTGGTGCTATGCTTAGGATTGGGTCTTGTCCATCACATCATTCTCCTAATGATGTGATCCCGTTATCAACGACATCCAATGTCCATGGTCAGGAAACCGTGACCATCTATTGATCAACGAGCTAGTCAACTAGAGGCTTACTAGGGACATGGTGTTGTCTATGTATCCACACATGTATCTGAGTTTCCTATCAATACAATTCTAGCATGGATAATAAATGATTATCATGAACAAGGAAATATAATAATAATCAATTTATTATTGCCTCTAGGGCATATTTCCAACAACACCACCGTGGTGAGCCTCTTGTTCTTATCTTCTTTCTGAAAGGAAAAATATTCTTACTTGTATGTTTAGATAGATACTTGTATCATTTTCTTACATTCATTATTCCATCTTATATAGTGCGATGGTTTTGGTATCCGCCCCCGTCGGCCCTCGTCCTGTCTATGATTCGGATGTGGTATGTATATTATCTTTATAACTATTGGTTCATTTATTGTTTATGAAAATTATGCCGACCAACGTGACATAGATTTTATTTATCTAGGATGTATGTGAATCGGAAATGCCAACCGACCCTATTGTCGAGAGGTTAAATTTAGTTGAAGAAGAAAACCATTTGTTGAAGGAAAAAATAAAAAAAATTGAGGAGGAGAAGATGATATTGGAGTTGCATGTTGCGGATGTCGTCGATGATCACAAGATCAAGATGGATGCAATGCGCTTGAAGATTAGAAAGATTAGAAAATATGCCATTCATACCGAGGCTTGGTATCATTATGCCGTTGGATCAATTGTTACCTTGGTTTCGATTATGATCGCATTTGTTTTCGCATTGAAATGTTTTACATAGTTTCAATGTATGGTTTAATTAATTAGATGCTCTAGAGAGCTATATGTTGTTAGATGAGAACTATGTATGCACTTTGGTTTTAATGTGATGATGAACTTCTATTAATTTGGACACTTAATTATATATAATGCACGCAGATGCACCGGCAATGGATGTACGGTGACAGAGACACCCGCGAGTACATTAAGGGCGTGCATGAGTTTCTCGATGCGGCTGAGGCAAACAAGTAGAATGGTTTTATGTGTTGTCCATGCACTAAATGTGGGAATACGAGGTCTTACTCTAACTGGAAAATCCTTCACTCCCACCTGCTTTACAAGGGTTTCATGCCACACTATAATGTTTGGACGAGGCACGGAGAAATAGGGGTTATGATGGAAGACGACGATGAAGAAGAGTACGATGACAACTATGTGCCCCCTGAATACGGTGATGCTGCAACGGGGGGAGCTGGTGAAGATCAAGAGGAACCAGACGATGTGCCCAATGATGCTGCCACGGGTGAAGCTGCTGAAGATCAAGAGGAACCAGACGATGTGCCCGATGATGATGATCTCCGCCGGGTCATTGTCGATGCAAGGACGCAATGCATTAGTCAAAAGGAGAAGCTGAAGTTCGATCGCATGTTAGAGGATCACAAAAAAGGGTTATACCCCAATTGCGAAGATGGCAACACAAAACTCGGTACCGTACTGGAATTGCTACAGTGGAAGGCAGAGAATGCTGTGGCTGACAAAGGATTTGAGAAGCTACTGAAAATATTGAAGAAGAAGCTTCCAAAGGATAACGAATTGCCCGACAGTACATACGCTGCAAAGAAGGTCGTATGCCCTCTAGGATTGGAGGTGGAGAAGATACATGCATTCCCTAATGACTGCATCCTCTATCGCGGTGCATACAAGGATCTGAACGCATGCCCGGTATACGGTGCATTGCGGTATAAGATCAGACAAGATGACCCTGGTGATGTTGACGGCGAGCCCCCCAGGAAGAGGGTTCCTGCGAAGGTGATGTGGTATGCTCCTATAATACCACGGTTGAAACGTTTGTTCAAAAACGAAGACCATGCCAAGTTGATGCGATGGCACAGTGAGAACCGAAAAAAGATGGGAAGTTGAGAGCACCCGCTGACGGGTCGCAGTGAAGAAAAAGATGGGAAGTTGAGAGCACCCACTGACGGGTCGCAAAAACAAAAGGAAATAAATAATGCAGAAAACAAAACAAAAAAAACTAGAAAAAAAATAAAAATAGCAACAATATGTATTTTGTTGTAAGTAGAAACAAAATAAAATAAATAAAGAAACAAAGAAAACAAAAAACAAAAAAAGTGTTTTCAAATTTGAAAAAATGGCACTAACAGATAGTTTATAATTTTTCTAAAACTAAAAGCAAAAAGAATTAAAAAATAAAGCAAAAACAAAAGAAAATAAATAATGCAGAAAACAAAACAAAAAATTGGAAAAAAAATAAAAATAGCAGCAATAAGTATTTTGTTGTAAGTAGAAACAAAATAAAATAAATAAAGCAACAAACAAAACAAAAAACAAAAAAGTGTTTTCAAATTTGAAAACTAATGGCAATAACAGAAAGTTTATAATTTTTTCTAAAACTAAAATAAAAAAGAATTAAAAATAAAGCAAAAAACAAAAGAAAATAAATAATGCAAAAAATAAAAAAACTGGAAAAAAATATTTTTATAGTAAAGTTAATCACAAACTTGTGATTCACACAAATTTCAAGGAATTCAAATTTTAACTATTCAAATTTGAAAAGTAATGGCACTAATAGAAAGTTTATAATTTTTCTGACTTAAAAGCAAAAAGAATTAAAAAATAAAGCAAAAAACAAAAGGAAATAAATAATGCAAAAAACAAAACAAAAAACTGGAAAAAAATAAAAAAATTGCCACCTAATGGGCCACCACGGCCTGAATACGACTAGAAACCCAACATGGGCCAGGATTCAGGCCCGTAGAAGGCCCAATAGGCCCACAGGCAAAGCAGTGTCAGATTAGGCCCATAGGCCTGCAGTTCAGAGGAGTTC